>NC_060183.1:84303936-84353936 GCF_021184085.1 Oncorhynchus gorbuscha | reverse complement strand
GTGTGTGTGTGTCACCCTATGAAACACTGTTACATCACTTTCACCTAAACAACATGAAACAGCTTGATAGACGTCAGCAACCATAATATTTACAGTATTGATTAAACACAGCCCAGTCATCATTACTGAATGCTCTGACTACATTATCAGACGGTGTTGAATTTTAAATAAGTTTCTAATCATCATCAACTGCTTTCATCATAATTACATTTGATGTGCATCATCCGAATTGCTTTTCAGTGTGTGAGAGAAACGCAGCGGATAAGGTTCAACCCGATGGTTTGATTTAGTTTGATATCATCACTTATAATAAAATACAGAACTTTAAGGGGTTGTTACAGTATTGTTGCAAACCATTTCATGTAATTCAGTTTACCTTTCAGAGAGAGAGAGATATATATATATATATATATATATATATATATATATATATATATATATATATATATATAGAGAGAGAGAGAGAGAGAGAGAGAGAGAGAGAGAGAGAGAGAGAGAGAGAGAGAGAGAGAGAGAGAGGAGAGAGAGAGAGAGAGAGAGAGAGAGAGAGAGAGAGAGAGAGAGAGAGAGAGAGAGAGAGAGGTCCTTCTGTAGCTCAGTTGGTAGAGCAGAGAGAGGGTAGTGGGTTCAATTCCAGGGAAAGTAGAATGTATGCACACATGACTGTAAGTTGCTTTGGATAAAAGCGTCTGCTAAATGGCATATATATAGAGACAGAGAGAGAGAGAGAGAGAGACACGTATGATCCGGTTGGAACGTTATTGGATATATATGAAAATAACATATAACATCTTGAAGATTGATTCTCTACTTAGTTTCACCAGTTTATTCAACCTGGAATATATATTTTTGAAGATTTTGTCGGAGTTCCCTGGACCAGTGTCAGCTTTTAGGCACGTGAGCTGAAAACGCTAGCAAATGCAGCTAATTGGACACTAGTATTGGACATTATGGAACAAAACAACGATTTATTGTGGAACTAGGACTCCTTGCACTGCATTCTGCATTCTGATGCGCGTGTGTGTAGTGAAAAGGTTGAGAGCTCCTACCATTAAAGTCTGCCATCCTTCAGTAATACCTTCTGAGCTACAATATGTGGACGCGCACACACACACACACACACACACACACACACACACACACACACACACACACACACACACACACACACACACACACACACACACACACACACACACACACACACACACACACACACACACACACACACACACACACACACACACACACAGTCCTAACTGTAGTCCTAACTGTAGTCCTAACACACAGTATACTGTAGTCATAACTGTAGTCCTAACACACAGTATACTGTAGTCCTAACTGTAGTCCTAACTGTAGTCCTAACTGTAGTCCTAACTGTAGTCCTAACACACAGTATACGGTAGTCCTAACTGTAGTCCTAACTGTAGTCCTAACACACAGTATACTGTAGTCCTAACTGTAGTCCTAACTGTAGTCCTAACCCACAGTATGCTGTAGTCCTAACTGTAGTCCTAACCCACAGTATGCTGTAGTCCTAACTGTAGTCCTAACCCACAGTATACTGTAGTCCTAACTGTAGTCCTAACTGTAGTCCTAACTGTAGTCCTAACCCACAGTATGCTGTAGTCATAACTGTAGTTCTAACCCACAGTATACTGTAGTCCTAACTGTAGTCCTAACTGTAGTCCTAACACACATAACTGTAGTCCTAACTGTAGTCCTAACACACAGTATACTGTAGTCCTAACTGTTGTCCTAACTGTAGTCCTAACTGTAGTCCTAACACACAGTATACTGTAGTCCTAACTGTTGTCCTAACTGTAGTCCTAACTGTAGTCCTAACACACAGTATACTGTAGTCCTAACTGTAGTCCCAACACACAGTATACTGTAGTCCTAACTGTTGTCCTAACTGTAGTCCTAACTGTAGTCCTAACACATATCATACTGTAGTCCTAACTGTTGTCCTAACTGTAGTCCTAACTGTAGTCCTAACACACAGTATACTGTAGTCCTAACTGTTGTCCTAACTGTAGTCCTAACTGTAGTCCTAACACATATCATACTGTAGTCCTTACACACAGTATATTGTAGTCCTAACCCATATCATACTGTAGTCCTTACACACAGTATACTGTAGTCCTAATTGTAGTCCTAACTGTAGTCCTAACACACAGTATACTGTAGTCCTAACCCATATCATAATGTAGTCCTAACCCATATCATAATGTAGTCCTAACCCATATCATAATGTAGTCCTAACCCATATCATAATGTAGTCCTAACCCACATCATAATGTAGTCCTAACCCATATCATAATGTAGTCCTAACCCACATCATAATGTAGTCCTAACCCATATCATAATGTAGTCCTAACCCATATCATAATGTTGTCCTAACCCATATCATAATGTAGTCCTAACCCACATCATAATGTAGTCCTAACCCATATCATAATGTAGTCCTAACCCATATCATAATGTAGTCCTAACCCATATCATAATGTAGTCCTAACCCATATCATAATGTAGTCCTAACCCATATCATAATGTTGTCCTAACCCATATCATAATGTAGTCCTAACCCATATCATAATGTAGTCCTAACCCATATCATAATGTAGTCCTAACCCATATCATAATGTAGTCCTAACCCACATCATAATGTAGTCCTAACCCATATCATAATGTAGTCCTAACCCATATCATAATGTAGTCCTAACCCATATCATAATGTAGTCCTAACCCATATCATAATGTTGTCCTAACCCACATCATAATGTTGTCCTAACCCATATCATAATGTAGTCCTAACCCACATCATAATGTAGTCCTAACCCATATCATAATGTAGTCCTAACCCATATCATAATGTAGTCCTAACCCATATCATAATGTAGTCCTAACCCATATCATAATGTAGTCCTAACCCACATCATAATGTAGTCCTAACCCATATCATAATGTAGTCCTAACCCATATCATAATGTAGTCCTAACCCATATCATAATGTAGTCCTAACCCACATCATAATGTTGTCCTAACCCACATCATAATGTTGTCCTAACCCATATCATAATGTAGTCCTAACCCACATCATAATGTTGTCCTAACCCACATCATAATGTTGTCCTAACCCATATCATAATGTAGTCCTAACCCATATCATAATGTAGTCCTAACCCACATCATAATGTAGTCCTAACACCAGAACATCAATATAATTTCATCAAAGGCGCTGCCAATATAATTAAGCTTCTTGTTCAATATAATTATAGACCATACAACGTACCTCACTGTACATCAATATAATTATAGACCATCACAACGTACCTCACTTTACATCAATATAATTATAGACCATCACAACGTACCTCACTTTACATCAATATAATTATAGACCATCACAACGTACCTCACTTTACATCAATATAATTATAGACCATCACAACGTACCTCACTTTACATCAATATAATTATAGACCATCACAACGTACCTCACTTTACATCAATATAATTATAGACCATCACAACGTACCTCACTTTACATCAATATAATTATAGACCATCACAACGTACCTCACTTTACATCAATATAATTATAGACCATCACAACGTACCTCACTTTACATCAATATAATTATAGACCATCACAACGTACCTCACCTTACATCAATATAATTATAGACCATCACAACGTACCTCACTTTACATCAATATAATTATAGACCATCACAACGTACCTCACTTTACATCAATATAATTATAGACCATCACAACGTACCTCACTTTACATCAATATAATTATAGACCATCACAACGTACCTCACCTTACATCAATATAATTATAGACCATCACAACGTACCTCACTTTACATCAATATAATTATAGACCATCACAACGTACCTCACTGTACATCAATATAATTATAGACCATCACAATGTACCTCACCTTACATCAATATAATTATAGACCATCACAACGTACCTCACTTTACATCAATATAAATATAGATCATCACAACGTACCTCATTATACATCAATATAAATATAGACCATCACAACGTACCTCATTATACATCAATATAAATATAGACCATCACAACATACCTCATTATACATCAATATAATTATAGACCATCACAACGTACCTCACTTTACATTAATATAAATATAGACCATCACAACATACCTCACTTTACATTAATATAAATACAGACCATCACAACGTACCTCACTTTACATTAATATAAATATAGACCATCACAACGTACCTCACTTTACATTAATATAAATATAGACCATCACAATGTACCTCACTTTACATTAATATAAATATAGACCATCACAATGTACCTCACTTTACATTAATATAAATATAGACCATCACAATGTACCTCACTGTACAACACGATTCATTCTCAATTTCAAGCAGTAAAACTAGCAGTCACCATACAAATACAATGTCCATCATAAAACAGTAGAAAATAAAGTAGAGAATAAAGATTTTTTTAAAGAAAGTATAAAGTAAAAACGAGGTGTATAGATTGTTACGTTTACTGTGAATGTACTGTGAATATACTGTGAATATACTGTGAATATACTGTGAATGTACTGTGAATATACTGTGAATATACTGTGAATATATTGTTACGTTTACTGTGAATATACTGTGAATATACTGTTACGTTTACTGTGAATATACTGTGAATGTACTGTGAATGTACTGTGAATATACTGTGAATATACTGTGAATATACTGTGAATATACTGTGAATATACTGTGAATATACTGTGAATATACTGTGAATGTACTGTGAATATACTGTGAATATACTGTGAATATACTGTGAATATACTGTGAATATACTGTTACGTTTACTGTGAATATACTGTGAATATACTGTGAATATACTGTGAATATACTGTTACATTTACTGTGAATATACTGTGAATGTACTGTGAATGTACTGTGAATGTACTGTGAATATACTGTGAATATACTGTGAATATACTGTGAATATACTGTGAATGTACTGTGAATATACTATGTCAGTGTACTGTTATAAACAATCTCACTCGGCATTTGATCCAAGTTTTTGGTTCAAGCGTTTATTATTGTCTGAAAATCCTGCTCTCATCAACGTTAGAGAGACAAGCATCGCGTCGTCTTCGAGGTGATGACAGTGAAGCTTTACTTTGAGCTTTACGTTAGGAATTTGAATAAGCCTGTCAAACCAATCCAGGACACAAATTTAAGATACGTGTTGGATTGGATTAATTATAAAAATGATGAACCATTGCTAATGTGATGCGATAAAGACTGTTACTAATGTTAGTGACAGTGAGCTGAACCCGGAGAAAAAATAAAACGTAAAAATTCACATTTGCTTGCCAAGTTGAGGATGTAGTTTATTATGGCTGCCGTGAGGGACAAGAACTGCAATTGAAGCCTACACTCTTTGAAAGAAAGTGTTCTTATCGAACCAAAAAGTGTTCTTAAAGAACCAAAAAGTGTTCTTATAGAACCAAAAAGGGTTCTTATAGAACTAAAAAGTGTTCTTATAGAACCAAAAAGTGTTCTTAAAGAACCAAAAAGTGTTCTTATAGAACCAAAAAGTGTTTCATTGCTTACTTCATATTTGCAACCCCTAAAAGTCATATATAGAAGAACCCTTTTATAGGTTCTTCTTAACTGAATCAAATTGGTTCCATAGAGAACCCTGCCTGATGACACTTATGAATTATGGCTTCTACTAATATTTTAGGTAATAAATATATATTTTTTAAAGTAAACAATGGACAAGCATAGCTTTGACATTTACTCTGGTGACCACAAGGGCACCTCTGTTTGAATGGTGGCTCAACTCTGGCTGACTTCTTTACCACAGTGGGGTAAAGTACTTCAGTAAAAATACTTTAAAGTACTACTTAAGTCTTTTTTTTTGAGTATCTGTACTTCACTATTTATATTTTTGATTTACTTTTACTTCACTACATTTCTAAAGAAAATAATGTACTTTTTACTCCATACATTTTCCTTCACACCGAAAAGTATAATTCCAGTGCTTTGCAGGACATGAAAATGATCAAATTTAACCCACTTATTGAGAGCACATTTCTGGTCATCCCTACGTCTGAGTGTTGAAGTGTGCCCTTGGCTATCTGGCTATCGATCGTGCCTTCTTGTTTTGCTCAATGTAAGGAATTTGACATGATTTATACTTGATATTTAAGTATGTTTTAGTTTACAATCCAACTTTCTCTTTTAGTTACAAGGAACAACAAAATGTGTCTTCTGCTCTGTTCTCACTGGAACAGAACAGGTTCATATATAATATATAATATATAATACATAATATATAATATACATTTGATCTTCCTCTCTCCATACATAACCGAGTCGGACGTTCCCACCAAGCTGAAATCATGCAGCAGCATCATGGGATATAAACGTCAATACAAAACTACTGAAACCAATCAAAAGGGATTGTTAGCTGTCATTTCAGAGTTTGATGTGACTGGATTAGCAGTGTAAACTGTTGCTTTCTAAAAATATAAATAAATCTCCACTCTGGGGTTTGGATAGAACACTTCACTGAGTATGTACACTTGAGCATACCAAACGTTAGAAAACACCTTCCTAATGTTGAGTTGCCCTCAGAACAGCCTCAGTTCGTCGGGACATGGACTCTACAAGGTGTTGAAAGAGTTCTACAGGGATGCTGGCTCATGTTGACTCCAATGCTTCCCACAGTTGTGTCAAATTGGCTGGATGTCCTTCGGGTGGTGGACCATTCTTGATCCACACGGGAAACTATTGAGCGTGAAAAACCCAGCAGCATTCCAGTTCTTGACACAAACCGGTGCACCTGGCACCTACTACCAAACCCTGTTCAACCCTGCTGTCTTGCCCATTCACCCTCTGAATGACACACATACACAATCCATGTCTCAATTGTCTAAAGGCATAAAAATCCTTCTTTAACCTTGTCTCCTCCCCTTCATCTACACTAATTGAAGTGGATTTAACCGGTGAAAAGGGGGTCATAGCTTTCACCTGAATTCACCTGGTCAGTCTGTGTCATGGAAAGAGCAAGTGTACTTAATGTTTTGTACACTCACACACTCAATAACCTTTTTTATTAAAGTGTTCTTTAATCTCATCCAACGATCCAAAAGGTTCTATATAGAACCCCAAAGAACCAAAAGGTTCTATTTAGAACCCCAAAGAACCAAAAGGTTATATATAGAACCCCAAAGAACCAGAAGGTTCTATATAGACATTTACATTTACATTTAAGTCATTTAGCAGACGCTCTTATCCAGAGCGACTTACAGATTGGTGCATTCACCTTATGACATCCAGTGGAACAGCCACTTTACAATAGTGCATCTAAAACTTAAAGGGGGGGGGAATACTTATCCTATCCTAGGTATTCCTTAAAGAGGTGGGGTTTCAGGTGTCTCCGGAAGGTGGTGATTGACTCCGCTGTCCTGGCATCGTGAGGGAGTTTGTTCCACCATTGGGGGGCCAGAGCAGCGAACAGTTTTGACTGGGCTGAGCGGGAACCCCAAAGAACCAAAAGGTTCTATATAGAACCCCAAAGAACCAAAAGGTTCTATATAGAACCCCAAAGATCCCAAAAACGTATATATAGAACCCCAAAGAACACTTTATCTAAGAGTGTATAACATATACATGTCTTTGGCTGGAGGGGATTCAAACAAACTTGCATTGTGGGAAATTACTTTCCCGATGCACCAACACAAAGGAAGTATTAGTTGTCAATTTTGTTTGAAAGCCCCTCAGAGTAACAAACATGACCAGGCTGGGATAACTAGCCACGCCATGTTCAAGTGTGATAGATGGAGGAAATTAAATGTGGACTCCGCAGGACGTGGATGACATCGTTCAGATGCTCCAGATGGTCCCCGATACGACTGTGCTGCAGGGGCAGGAGAGGGCTCAGAGGTTAGAGGTCAGGGGTCATGTTTGTGATTAAGCGGCTATGAATGTGTTATGAGTTTTCAAATCAAATTTTACTCGTCAAATGCTTGGTAAACAACAGGTGTAGACTAACAGTGAACTGTTTGGTAAACAACAGGTGTAGACTAACAGTGAAATGCTTGGTAAACAACAGGTGTAGACTAACAGTGAAATGCTTGGTAAACAACAGGTGTAGACTAACAGTGAAATGCTTGGTAAACAACAGGTGTAGACTAACAGTGAACTGTTTGGTAAACAACAGGTGTAGACTAACAGTGAAATGCTTGGTAAACAACAGGTGTAGACTAACAGTGAAATGCTTGGTAAACAACAGGTGTAGACTAAATGCTTGGTAAACAACAGGAGTGGACTAACAGTGTAATGCTTGGTAAACAACAGGTGTAGACTAACAGTGAAATGCTTGGTAAACAACAGGTGTAGACTAACAGTGAAATGCTTGGTAAACAACAGGTGTAGACTAACAGTGAACTGTTTGGTAAACAACAGGTGTAGACTAACAGTGAAATGCTTGGTAAACAACAGGTGTAGACTAACAGTGAACTGTTTGGTAAATAACAGGAGTGGACTAACAGTGAAATGCTTGGTAAACAACAGGAGTGGACTAACAGTGAAATGCTTGGTAAACAACAGGAGTGGACTAACAGTGAAATGCTTGGTAAACAACAGGAGTGGACTAACAGTGAAATGCTTGGTAAACAACAGGAGTGGACTAACAGTGAAATGCTTGGTAAACAACAGGTGTAGACTAACAGTGAAATGCTTGGTAAACAAACAGTGAAATGCTTGGTAAACACCAGGTGTAGACTAACAGTGAACTGTTTGGTAAACAACAGGAGTGGACTAACAGTGAAATGCTTGGTAAACAAACAGTGAAATGCTTGGTAAACACCAGGTGTAGACTAACAGTGAAATGCTTGGTAAACAACAGGAGTGGACTAACAGTGAAATGCTTGGTAAACAACAGGTGTAGACTAACAGTGAAATGCTTGGTAAACAACAGGTGTAGACTAACAGTGAAATGCTTGGTAAACACCAGGTGTAGACTAACAGTGAAATGCTTGGTAAACACCAGGTGTAGACTAACAGTGAAATGCTTGGTAAACACCAGGTGTAGACTAACAGTGTAATGTTTACTTACAGGACCTTCCCAACAATGCAGAAAGAAAGAACATAAAGCAACAATAGAACAGTAAAACATGTAAAAGTAATAATAAATACATAATGAGTAATTATATATACACAGGGTTCCAGTACCGAAAACAAGCTAGAATATTATCCATGTCCTTGTTCAGCCAGCTTTCCCGAGAAACATAGAATATACAATGTAAGATTCTGCCATGGAATGCCAGTTTAAAAGTCCAGGTGTGACAGTAGTGTTCTGTCACTCCGTGGAGGAGACTGATTGGGCCTGAGAGCTGGAGACATGGCCAGGATGGAGTCCTGGGGAGGGGGTGGGCTGAGGGAGGACTGGGGGTGGGTGGGGGCTGTCTAGGCTGCCTGGCTGTGGACTAGGAGCCTTTGACAGAGGAAGGGGTGGGGGAGGGAGGGCTGAGAGAATGATGGGGAGGGTGGCTAGGGATGGAGGGCTGTGGGAGGATGGAAGGTGGGGAGAGGAGGGAAGGGCTGGGGAGAGCCAGGGGGAGGCTGGAGGGAGGGATGATGGGGGCCGAGGGAGGGAGGGATGGAGACCACCCTATTACAAAGTGCTCTGGATCAAAAACATATTGTAAGCAGTCAACACTGCTGCCCTTAAACATTCATAGCAACTCACACAATTTGATACATATGGTTGATTTAGCTTATTAAATCTATCTTCATTTGGATGTTTATACCTTTATTTAACTAGGCAAGTCAGTTAAAGAACAAATTCTTATTTTCAATGATGGCCGTGGAACAGTGGGTTAACTGCCTGTTCAGGGGCAGTTAAGGGATTTGTACCTTGTCAGCTCGGGGATTTGAACTTGCAACGTTCCGGTTCCTAGTCCAACTCTCTAACCACTAGGCTACCCTGCCGCCTCTACACTCTAACCACTAGGCTACCTGCCACCTCTACACTCTAACCACTAGGCTACCTGCCACCTCTACACTCTAACCACTAGGCTACCCTGCCACCTCTACACTCTAACCACTAGGCTACCTACCTCCTCTACTCTCTAACCACTAGGCTACCTGCCACCTCTACACTCTAACCACTAGGCTACCTGCCACCTCTACACTCTAACCACTAGGCTACCCTGCCACCTCTACACTCTAACCACTAGGCTACCTACCTCCTCTACACTCTAACCACTAGGCTACCTACCTCCTCTACTCTCTAACCACTAGGCTACCTACCTCCTCTACTCTCTAACCACTAGGCTACCTACCTCCTCTACACTCTAACCTCTAGGCTACCTGCCACCTCTACACTCTAACCACTAGGCTACCTGCCACCTCTACACTCTAACCACTAGGCTACCTGCCACCTCTACACTCTAACCACTAGGCTACCTGCCACCTCAACACTCTAACCACTAGGCTACCTGCCACCTCTACACTCTAACCACTAGGCTACCTGCCACCTCTACACTCTAACCACTAGGCTACCTGCCTCCTCTACACTCTAACCACTAGGCTACCTGCCTCCTCTACACTCTAACCACTAGGCTACCTGCCACCTCTACTCTCTAACCACTAGGCTACCTGCCACCTCTACTCTCTAACCACTAGGCTACCTGCCTCCTCTACACTCTAACCACTACCCTGCCTCCTCTACACTCTAACCACTAGGCTACCTGCCACCTCTACTCTCTAACCACTAGGCTACCTGCCACCTCTACTCTCTAACCACTAGGCTACCTGCCACCTCTACACTCTAACCACTAGGCTACCTGCCACCTCTACACTCTAACCACTAGGCTACCTGCCGCCTCTACACTCTAACCACTAGGCTACCTGCCACCTCTACACTCTAACCACTAGGCTACCTGCCACCTCTACACTCTAACCACTAGGCTACCCTACCACCTCTACACTCTAACCACTAGACTACCCTGCCACCTCTACACTCTAACCACTAGGCTACCTACCACCTCTACACTCTAACCACTAGACTACCTGCCACCTCTACACTCTAACCACTAGGCTACCCTACCACCTCTACACTCTAACCACTAGACTACCCTGCCACCTCTACACTCTAACCACTAGGCTACCTACCACCTCTACACTCTAACCACTAGGCTACCCTACCACCTCTACACTCTAACCACTAGGCTACCCTACCACCTCTACACTCTAACCACTAGGCTACCCTGCCACCTCTACACTCTAACCACTAGACTACCCTGCCACCTCTACACTCTAACCACTAGGCTACCCTGCCACCTCTACACTCTAACCACTAGACTACCCTGCCACCTCTACACTCTAACCACTAGGCTACCCTACCACCTCTACACTCTAACCACTAGACTACCCTGCCACCTCTACACTCTAACCACTAGACTACCCTACACTCTAACCACCTACCCTACCACCTCTACACTCTAACCACTAGACTACCCTACCACCTCTACACTCTAACCACTAGGCTACCCTGCCACCTCTACACTCTAACCACTAGGCTACCCTGCCACCTCTACACTCTAACCACTAGGCTACCCTACCACCTCTACACTCTAACCACTAGGCTACCCTACCACCTCTACACTCTAACCACTAGGCTACCCTACCACCTCTACACTCTAACCACTAGGCTACCCTGCCACCTCTACACTCTAACCACTAGGCTACCCTGCCACCTCTACACTCTAACCACTAGGCTACCTACCACCTCTACACTCTAACCACTAGGCTACCTGCCACCTCTACACTCTAACCACTAGGCTACCTGCCACCTCAACACTCTAACCACTAGGCTACCTGCCACCTCTACACTCTAACCACTAGGCTACCTACCACCTCTACACTCTAACCACTAGGCTACCCTACCTCCTCTACACTCTAACCACTAGGCTACCTGCCTCCTCTACACTCTAACCACTAGGCTACCTGCCACCTCTACTCTCTAACCACTAGGCTACCTGCCACCTCTACTCTCTAACCACTAGGCTACCCTGCCACCTCTACACTCTAACCACTAAGCTACCCTGCCACCTCTACACTCTAACCACTAGGCTACCCTGCCACCTCTACACTCTAACCACTAGACTACCCTGCCACCTCTACACTCTAACCACTAGACTACCCTACCCTCCTCTAACCACTAGGCTACCTGCCACCTCCACTCTAACCACTAGGCTACCTGCCGCCTCTACACTCTAACCACTAGGCTACCCTGCCACCTCTACACTCTAACCACTAGGCTACCTGCCACCTCTACACTCTAACCACTAGGCTACCCTACCACCTCTACACTCTAACCACTAGACTACCCTGCCACCTCTACACTCTAACCACTAGGCTACCTGCCACCTCTACTCTCTAACCACTAGGCTACCTGCCACCTCTACACTCTAACCACTAGGCTACCTGCCACCTCTACACTCTAACCACTAGGCTACCTGCCACCTCTACACTCTAACCACTAGGCTACCTGCCACCTCTACACTCTAACCACTAGGCTACCTGCCACCTCTACACTCTAACCACTAGGCTACCTGCCACCTCTACACTCTAACCACTAGGCTACCCTACCACCTCTACACTCTAACCACTAGACTACCCTGCCACCTCTACACTCTAACCACTAGGCTACCCTACCACCTCTACACTCTAACCACTAGGCTACCCTGCCACCTCTACACTCTAACCACTAGGCTACCCTACCACCTCTACACTCTAACCACTAGACTACCCTGCCACCTCTACACTCTAACCACTAGGCTACCTACCACCTCTACACTCTAACCACTAGGTTACCCTACCTCCTCTACACTCTAACCACTAGGCTACCTACCACCTCTACACTCTAACCACTAGGCTACCCTGCCACCTCTACACTCTAACCACTAGGCTACCCTGCCACCTCTACACTCTAACCACTAGGCTACCCTGCCACCTCTACACTCTAACCACTAGGCTACCCTACCATTCTATTTTTAACCAAAATCAGAATCTAAACTCTAACCACTGCTAGAGACACTCTACATCTAACCACTAGGCTACCCTGACCTCTCCCTAACCACTAGGCTATTTCCACTTCTATATTTAACCACAGGATAACAGCATCACTAGGACCCTACCACCTCTACACTCTAACCACTAGGCTACCCTGCCACCTCTACACTCTAACCACAGGCTAGCCCTGCCACCTCTACACTCTAACCACTAGGACCCAGCCACCTCTACACTCTAACCAACAATACCACCTCTACACTCTAACCACTAGACTACCCTGCCACCTCTGGACTCAACCACTAGACTACCCTACCTCCTCTACACTCTAACCACTAGACTACCCTACCTCCTCTACACTCTAACCACTAGACTACCCTACTAAGGGTCCAGACTACCCTAGGCAGCTCTCTAACCACTAGACTACCCTACCTCCTCTACACTCTAACCACAGACTACCCTGAGGCCTCTCACTCTAACCACTAGACTACCCTGACTCCTCTACACTCTAACCACTAGACTACCCTGCCACCTCAGCTCTAACCACTAGATACCCTGCCACCTCTACACTCTAACCACTGAGGCTACCTGCCACCTCTACACTCTAACCACTAGGCTACCTGCCACCTCTACACTCTAACCACTAGGCTACCTGCCTCCTCACACTCTAACCACTGGGATACCTGCCACCTCTACACTCTAACCAAGGCTACCTGCCACCTCTACCTCTAACCACTAGGCACCCTACCACCTCTACACTCTAACCACTAGGCTACCTGCCACCTCAGACTCTAACCACTAGGCACCCTGCCACCTCTACACTCTAACCACTAGGCTACCTGCCACCTCACACTCTAACCACTAGGCTACCTGCCACCTCTACACTACCACTAGGCTACCTGCCACCTCTACACTCTAACCACTAGGCTACCCTACCACCTCTACACTCTAACCACTAGGCGACCCTGCCGCCCCAAATAGACAGGGGCGTTTTAGTATTCATATTTTTATTATCAAAATCAGAATGTAAAATGTAATTCTGTAGAGACACTGTACATCAGCAGCCAGTGATCCCTGACAGTGATCTTATTTCCACTTTTATATTTATATCAGGATAACAGCATCACTGACGACCAGAGTGTCATGTGGAAGACAGAATCTGTGCGTTGTAAAATACAGTGATAGCATTAGTAAGGTTGGCTAATCATATCCATGACAGAATAAAGCTCACCAACAATGGCTGCTCTTCCATATTTTAATTAGATCTTCTGCATTCTGGAGCAACTCCTTGGTGGCATATGACGGCCATTAAGGGTCCTGACTACCCTGAGGCAGCTCATTGGTGGGATATGACGGCCATTAAGGGTCCTGACTACCCTGAGGCAGCTCATTGGTGGGATATGATGGCCATTAAGGGTCCAGACTACCCTGAGGCAGCTTATTGGTGGGATATGACGGCCATTAAGGGTCCAGACTACCCTGAGGCAGCTCATTGGTGGGATATGATGGCCATTAAGGGTCCAGACTACCCTGAGGCAGCTTATTGGTGGGATATGACGGCCATTAAGGGTCCAGACTACCCTGAGGCAGCTCATTGGTGGGATATGCTTTGGGTCCAGACTACCCTGAGGCAGCTCATTGGTGGGACATGATGGCCATTAGGGGTCCAGACTACCCTGAGGCAGCTCTGTGGTGGCATATGATGGCCATTAGGGGTCCTGACGATCCTGAGGCAGCTCATTGGTGGGATATGACGGCCATTAGGGGTCCAGACTACCCTGAGGCAGCTCATTGGTGGGACATGACGGCCATTAGGGGTCCAGACTACCCTGAGGCAGCTCATTGGTGGGATATGACGGCCATTGGGGCCCAGACTACCTGAGGCAGCTCATTGGTGGGATGACAGCCATTAAGGGTCCAGACTACCCTGAGGCAGCTCATTGGTGGGATCCATGACTGCCTAAGGGTCCAGACTACCCTGAACAGCTCAATGGGATATGACGGCCATTAGGGGGATCCATGACACCCTGGCAGCTGGTGGACATGACGGCCATAGGGGTCCAGACTACCCTGAGGCAGCTCTGTGGTGGCATATGATGGCCATTGGGGTCCTGGTGATCCTGAGGCAGCTCATTGGTGGGATATGACGGCCAGGGGGTCCAGACACCCTGAGGCAGCTCATTGGTGGGACATGAGCGGCCATTAGGGGTCCAGACTACCCTGGCAGCTCTGTGGTGGCATATGATGGCCATTAGGGGTCCAGACTACCCTGAGGCAGCTCATTGGTGGGACACTCTGGATTAGGGGTCCAGAACCCTGAGGCAGCTCTGTGGTGGCATATGATGGCCATTAGGGGTCCAGACTACCCGAGGCAGCTCTGTGGTGGCATATGATGGCCATTAGGGGTCCTGACGATCCTGAGGGTACAACTCAACTCAAATCAAATCAAAGTTTATTTGTCACTTGACAGAATACAAGAAGGTGTAAACCATATGTCACGAAATGGATGGGAAGATAAGAGGACAAGTCTGGGGCTGGTGATCAGACACACCTGAATGTTAGCTAATCAGACAGTTAGCTGGGGATTGGCTGTCATTGGAGCTTTAAAAGCCCAGTGTTTTGTGTTGTTCTGGTACCAGTTGAGGGAATGACTCTCCTGGGCTGGTGAACAGAATGTGTTCATGTCCTGGGGTTTCTGTGACACACTGGACCAGTGCTGGTGAACAGAACCTGCGAAGCGGTGAAGAAGTGGGCGTCTGCACTGACGACGAACTGGGGCTGTGGAGCTGAGTAGTGATTCGAGAGAGGCATTGGTACAACGCACATCTAGGAGCTTTGGCTCCAACAAATGGGTAATTCTTCCTGTGTTCCCCTTACGCTACTCTTTCTCTCTGGGCCATTTGCAACTGGAAGACACTACTCCTGGAAGACACTACTCCTGGAAGACACTACTCCTGGAAGACACTACTCCTGGAAGACACTACTCCTCTGGAAGACACTACTCCTCTGGGAGACACTGGTGAACTGAATGAGTAGTGGTACCAGGGGGATCCATGACACTCTGGAGCTGGTGAACAGAATGAGTAGCGCTACCAGGGGGATCCATGACACTCTGGAGCTGGTGAACAGAATGAGTAGTGGTACCAGGGGGATCCATGACACTCTGGAGCTGGTGAACAGAATGAGTAGCAGTACCAGGGGGATCCATGACACTCTGGAGCTGGTGAACAGAATGAGCAGCCGTACCAGGGGGATCCATGACACTCTGGAGCTGGTGAACAGAATGAGTAGCAGTACCAGGGGGATCCATGACACTCTGGAGCTGGTGAACAGAATGAGCAGCCGTACCAGGGGGATCCATGACACTCTGGAGCTGGTGAACAGAATGAGCAGCCGTACCAGGGGGATCCATGACACTCTGGAGCTGGTGAACAGAATGAGCAGCGGTACCAGGGGGATCCATGACACTCTGGAGCTGGTGAACAGAATGAGTAGTGGTACCAGGGGGATCCATGACACTCTGGAGCTGGTGAACAGTATGAGTAGTGGTACCAGGGGGATCCATGACACTCTGGAGCTGGTGAACAGAATGAGTAGCAGTACCAGGGGGATCCATGACACTCTGGAGCTGGTGAACAGAATGAGTAGTGGTACCAGGGGGATCCGTGACACTCTGGAGCTGGTGAACAGAATGAGTAGCAGTACCAGGGGGATCCATGACACTCTGGAGCTGGTGAACAGAATGAGCAGCCGTACCAGGGGGATCCATGACACTCTGGAGCTGGTGAACAGAATGAGCAGCCGTACCAGGGGGATCCATGACACTCTGGAGCTGGTGAACAGAATGAGCAGCTGTACCAGGGGGATCCATGACACTCTGGAGCTGGTGAACAGAATGAGCAGCAGTACCAGGGGGATCCATGACACTCTGGAGCTGGTGAACAGAATGAGCAGCCGTACCAGGGGGATCCATGACACTCTGGAGCTGGTGAACAGAATGAGCAGCCGTACCAGGGGGATCCATGACACTCTGGAGCTGGTGAACAGAATGAGCAGCCGTACCAGGGGAACCATGACATATGGTATATTGACGATCCCACAATTTAACGTGTATCCTGCCACCTACTGTGCAGAATGGAAACAGGATTCCCTATAATGGAACAAAATACACCCCATAAAAACGACCAATCTAATAAAAAATGAATAAATAACCCTAAACTAAATCAAACAGCATATTTGTTAAAAAACAGGCTCAAGGGGAACCTTGGAGGGCGGGTCTTCCAGCTCCAGCACCATTTGCAAGTCTTCAGATATAAAATCCTTTAAGTCCCAAAACCTTTTTGCCGTAGCCACAATAATGTCCAGTTTCTTCTCAAATCAAATCAATCACATTTTATTGGTCACGTACACATGGTTAGCAGATGTTAATGGTCACATGGTTAGCAGATGTTAAAATGGTCACATACACATGGTTAGCAGATGTTAATGCGAGTGTAGCGAAATGCTTGTGCTTCTAGTTCCGACAATGCAGTAATATCTAACAAGTAATCTAACAATTTCACAACAACTACCTTAGACACACACGTGTAAAGGAATTAATAAGAATATGTACATATAAATATATGGATGAGCGATGGCCAAACTGCATAGGAAAGATGCAGTAGATGGTATAGAGTACAGTATATACAATGAGGGAAAAAAGTATTTGATCCCCTGCTGATTTTGTACATTTGCTCACTGACAAAGAAATGATCAGTCAATCATTTTAATGGTAGGTTTACATTTACATTTATTTAAGTCATTTAGCAGACGCTCTTATCCAGAGCGACTTAGAGAGACAGAATAAGAATTGATTTGCATTTTAATAAGGGAAATAAGTATTTTTGACCCCCAATCAATCAGAAAGATTTCTGGATCATGATCCCTACCACCCCCAATCAATCAGAAAGATTTATGGATCATGATCCCTACCACCCCCAATCAATCAGAAAGATTTCTGGATCATGATCCCTACCACCCCCAATCAATCAGAAAGATTTATGGATCATGATCCCTACCACCCCCAATCAATCAGAAAGATTTATGGATCATGATCCCTACTACAGCTGCAACACCTTTGTCCTTCTACACACCGTTCTTCAATGTGCACCCACTTGAAACATGGCCACATCCTTTACCTTTCTTACACTGCAGTGTTTTGGGGACGAAAGCTCTTGCGATGTATCTTACATAACTTTACATAACTAAGCTTCATAACTAACATAACTTTACATAACTAAGTGTAGGTATTTACTCTTCAGCAGAAGACAACAGGACTGACAAACTTTCTGCTTTTCTTTCAGTCAGCCAGCGGGTCAGACGCTGGGCGTCAACCACACTAGTTATTCTCTTCAGGTATTAAACCAGAACATCCGTCGTCACCCCTGAGATGACTCCTTTGACGGGTGTTCCCTCTCCGAAATTCAAAACACACAACTTCTGTTGTCCGGGTTTCTTTTGAGGCGCACTGCAATCTTTCCTCAGTTCTTCAGAAATACAATGAATCAAAATAAGACCCCTCCTGGTCTCTCTGACAGAGTCCACTTTTCCCAACGCAGACTTCAACATTTTCATTGCTTGAAAACGGGTTTCCTACATGTGCATCCTTACTAAACAAACGCATCCCAACAAGAAGCAATTACTTATAATTCATAAACGTATCCTCCACTTCCATTTTTTTTGACAATTTCCTGTTTGTTCCAGTTCTCGACTGTTGTCCATTCAGAACATTCATACTGCTTGATTCTAACTCAGCATCCACTTCCGCCATCTTTTTCTCGAACCAGAACCGTAGTCATCCAACCTGGGTTGCTCCTCTTCTTCTTCATCTTCCTCTGAAATCCTACCTCTTCAAACAGTATCTTAAATAGTCCTCTTCCTACCCGCTGACTATGACTGGTCCACCCCTGGAGATGAATGACTATGACTGGTCCACCTAGCTATCTGGAGATGAATGTACTGACAATGACTAGTGATATGTGGTTGTCTCACCTAGCTATCTGGAGATGAATGTACTGACTATGACTGGTCCACCTAGCTATCTGGAGAAGATGAATGAACTAGCTATCTGAAGATGAATGACTGACTATGACCACCTAGCTATCTGGAGATGAATGTACTGACTATGACTGGTCCACCTAGCTATCTGGAGATGAATGTACTGACTATGACTGGTCCACCTAGCTATCTGGAGATGAATGTACTGACTATGACTGGCCCACCTAGCTATCTGGAGATGAATGTACTGATCTGGAGATGACTGGCCCACCTAGCTATCTGAAGATTAATGTACTGACTATGACTGGCCCACCTAGCTATCTGAAGATGAATGTACTGACTATTACTGGTCCACCTAGCTATCTGTAGATGAATGTACTGACTATGACTGGTCCTGAAGATGAATGTACTGACCTCCAGCTATCTGAAGATGAATGTACTGACTATGACTGGTCCACCTAGCTATCTGAAGATGAATGTACTGATGACTATAGCTACTGGTCCACACCTAGCTATCTGGAGATGAATGTACTGACTATGACTGGTCCACTATCTAGCTATCTGAAGATGAACTGGTCCACCTAGCTCTCTGGAGATGAATGTACTGACTATGACTGGTCCACCTAGCTATCTGGAGATGAATGTACTGGTCCACCTAGCTATCTGGAGATAAATGTCCTGACTATGACTGGTCCACCTAGCTATCTGGAGATGAATGTACTGACTATGACTGGTCCACCTAGCTATCTGGAGATGAATGTCCTGACTATGACTGGTCCACCTAGCTCTCTGGAGATGAATGTACTGACTATCACTTGTCCACCTCACTATCTGAAGATGAATGTACTGACTATGACTGTGATATGTGGTTGTCCCACCTAGCTATCTTAATATGAATACACTAACGGTACATTTTTCTAGATAAGACCATCTGCTAAATGACAATTACACTAACGGTACATTTTTCTAGATAAGACCATCTGCTAAATGACAATTGTGTTGGGGTTGTGTGTTGGAGAATATTAAATCCTGTGTTGGGTGGAGTTAAAAGGGGTTCACACTAAACTGTCACAAATACAGTAAAATGTTTCCTTACAAGCTCTTCCTCAACAATGCAGAGTTCAACAATATCAACGAATTGGACTAAATGCAGGTTGTGACTGTTCCACGGTACTAGAACTCCCCAGTGGACTAGACTCAGGTTGAGACTGTTACATGGTAGTGACTGGGCCTGGACTCCCCAGGACTAGATTTAGGTTGAGACTGTTACATGGTACTGACAGGGCCTGGACTCCCCAGGACTAGATTCAGGATGAGACAGTTCCATGGTACTGACTGGACCTGGACTCCCCAGGGGACTAGATTCAGGATGAGACCGTTCCATGGTACTGACTGGACCTGGACTCCCCAGGGGGCTAGATTCAGGATGAGACCGTTCCATGGTACTGACTGGGCCTGGACTCCCCAGGGGACTAGATTCAGGATGAGAACGTTCCATGGTACTGACTGGGCCTGGACTCCCCAGGACTAGATTCAGGTTGAGACTGTTACATGGTACTGACAGGGCCTGGACTCCCCAGGAATAGATTCAGGATGAGACCGTTCCATGGTACTGACTGGGCCTGGACTCCCCAGGGGACTAGATTCAGGATGAGACCGTTCTGACTGGGCCTGGACTCCCCAGGGGACTGACTGGGCCTTGACTCCTCAGGGGACTAGATTCAGGATGAGAACGTTCCATGGTACTGACTGGGCCTGGACTCCCCAGGGGACTAGATTCAGGATGAGAACGTTCCATGGTACTGACTGGACCTGGACTCCCCAGGGGACTAGATTCAGGATGAGACCGTTCCATGGTACTGACTGGGCCTGGACTCCCCAGGGGACTAGATTCAGGATGAGACCGTTCCGTGGTACTGACTGGGCCTGGACTCCCCAGGGGACTAGATTCAGGATGAGACCGTTCCGCGGTACTGACTGGGCCTTGACTCCTCAGGGGACTAGATTCAGGATGAGACCGTTCTGTGGTACTGACTGGGCCTGGACTCCCCAGGGGACTAGATTCAGGATGAGAACGTTCCATGGTACTGACTGGGCCTGGACTCCCCAGGGGACTAGATTCAGGATGAGAACGTTCCATGGTACTGACTGGGCCTGGACTCCCCAGGGGACTAGATTCAGGATGAGAACGTTCCATGGTACTGACTGGGCCTGGACTCCCCAGGGGACTAGATTCAGGATGAGAACGTTCCATGGTACTGACTGGGCCTGGACTCCCCAGGGGACTAGATTCAGGATGAGAACGTTCCATGGTACTGACTGGGCCTGGACTCCTCAGGGGACTAGATTCAGGATGAGAACGTTCCATGGGGACTCCTCAGGGGACTACTACTACTTGAAGTCAATTCCACTCTCTGGATATTTTCTTTCTTAATGCATTTGAATTCTCATTTGAAATAGTCTGGTGTAAATCTTAGAAAATGAAACGCAAAATATCTCCCAGCAACAATTGTACTAATTTCCTGCATTAGTGTAGTCTGAAACTCCCTGAGTGTGCATGTTGTGAGCACTGAACACCCTAAATGAAATCAGGCTCCGTCCAGGTCCTGAAACATATTGTCTATGACAGCCACGGCACCAAACCCTGCCAGTGACCCAGTCTGGATGGCTGACAACACATTGTCCTCAGGCTACTTTTATCCAAGATAACTTTTCCTTGCTCTGTTGATTTCTCATTCTGGTTTCTCACTACGGTCTCAGGGACATTTATTTTGTGCATCTGAGTTGCTGTTGAACAGGTTATATAGTTAGTAGTTGAATAGGTTATATAGTTAGTAGTTGAATAGGTTATATAGTTAGTAGTTGAATAGGTTATATAGTTAGTTGTTGAATAGGTTATATAGTTAGTTGTTGAATAGGTTATATAGTTAGTAGTTATTGAATATGTTATATAGTTAGTTGTTGAATAGGTCATATAGTTAGTTGTTGTTGAATAGGTTATATAGTTAGTAGTTGAATAGGTTATATAGTTAGTAGTTGAATAGGTTATATAGTTAGTTGTTGAATAGGTTATATAGTTAGTAGTTATTGAATATGTTATATAGTTAGTTGTTGAATAGGTCATATAGTTAGTTGTTGTTGAATAGGTTATATAGTTAGTTGTTGAATAGGTTATATAGTTAGTTGTTGAATAGGTTATATAGTTAGTTGTTGAATAGGTTATATAGTTAGTTGTTGAATAGGTTATATAGTTAGTTGTTGAATAGGTTATATAGTTAGTTGTTGAATAGGTTATATAGTTAGTTGTTGTTGAATAGGTGTTACGGATACAGTTATCCTGTGTGTGTGTGTATCCTGTGTGTGTGTTTCTTTTCTCTCCTTCTCCCCTCACAGGTGAAAATCATCACTCCCCAATCAGTCAACAATCAATCATCAATCAGAAGACACACCTCCTCCTCCTCCTATTTCCTGACCTATCACAGTTCCTTCCCCATGGTTTAAAAACCCCATCATTTGTTTGTTCTAAAGCTCAGCTCAATCTCTAGCTCAATCTCTCTGTAAATGCCATGTCTGTAGGTCTCTGTGTTTCACTCTCGCTTTGTGTCTTAACCTCTCTTTTGTTTAAGCACCTCCATAGCACTTTGTCATCACCTGTGAGTATTGGTTTTGGTTATGGTGTTTGTTTGTTGCTGGTGGGAAAAGGGGGAAACCAAGACCAGTCGCCCATGGGCATACACTACCCGTAGGTGAACTTTGTTAAATACACTAGTTAGAACTGGGCGGACCACCCACTGTATTTTTGGTTAGTTAGCTGTTAAAGTAGGCTAGTCTAGCTTAGGGGTGTGTTTTTGTATATTTATTGTTTCTTTCCTTGGGTCCAGCTCAGCCCCTTTTCCTGCTCCCCCCATTACCGTGTGTTTATAAATACACCTAGAGTTTGACGGTAGATTTCTGTTGTTGTGGTTATTTCGTGCACACTTTTACTTTGTCACAATAATAATTTGCATGAGTTATGTTACGGGTCTCATTACCATCCCCCCTAGACTGTCGGGCCAAAAGGGATTCGTAACAATAGGTTATATAGTTAGTTGTTGAATAGGTTATATAGTTAGTTGTTGAATAGGTTATATAGTTAGTTGTTGAATAGGTTATATAGTTAGTTGTTGAATAGGTTATATAGTTAGTTGTTGAATAGGTTATATAGTTAGTTGTTGAATAGGTTATATAGTTAGTTGTTGAATAGGTTATATAGTTAGTTGTTGAATAGGTTATATAGTTAGTTGTTGTTGAATAGGTTATATAGTTAGTTGTTGTTGAATAGGTTATATAGTTAGTTGTTGAATAGGTTATATAGTTAGTTGCTGTTGAATAGGTTATATAGTTAGTAGTTGTTGAATAGGTTATATAGTTAGTAGTTGTTGAATAGGTTATATAGTTAGTAGTTGTTGAATAGGTTATATAGTTAGTAGTTGTTGAATAGGTTATATAGTTAGTAGTTGTTGAATAAAACTACGGGACGCAACCTGTTGTGCCCTGGTCATAACTACGGGACGCAGCCTGTTGTGCCCTGGTCATAACTACGGGACGCAGCCTGTTGTGCCCTGGTCATAACTACGGGACGCAGCCTGTTGTGCCCTGGTCATAACTACGGGACGCAGCCTGTTGTGCCCTGGTCATAACCACGGGACGCAGCCTGTTGTGCCCTGGTCATAACTACAGGACGCAGCCTGTTGTGCCCTGGTCATAACTACGGGACGCAGCCTGTTGTGCCCTGGTCATAACTACGGGACGCAGCCTGTTGTGCCCTGGTCATAACTACGGGACGCAGCCTGTTGTGCCCTGGTCATAACTACAGGACGCAGCCTGTTGTGCCCTGGTCATAACTACAGGACGCAGCCTGTTGTGCCCTGGTCATAACTACAGGACGCAGCCTGTTGTGCCCTGGTCATAACTACGGGACGCAGCCGATGGCAGAGAGTATGTGATTTTGATGCAGCCTCTTGTTTACATCTGTAAATGAACACTCCTCGGCTCGCACGGTCAAGAGCTCTGCACATAAGGAGAGCAATCACCTCGGCATACATCAAATGTATTTCTGCCCGTAGTCCCGTACTCACAGAGACAGAGGTCGATAAGTCATGATGATACACTCTACTACGATCTGGGTACATGAGTAACGTCCTATGTCGTAGAGTAAGATGGCGACTGAGAGGGTATGTCAATTCAAACTGGATTTGTCTTTTAGGTTTTTTCAGAAATTATTCATAATGTAAAAGGAGTTGATTTTGGGACTAGATTTCAGATCTGTTTGACATTTTTAAATATATTGTAATTTTACGTGGCCCCTTTCTGAGGTATTTTGCAACAGAATAAATATCCCCTTAATCTTACTCTAGACAACCTGAAATAGGAGAGCTCTACTGTACGCACAGAAGGTTTGTGGGTTTCATCAATATATTGTAACATCGTTTGTCTGTTGTATGAAGAGAGTCAGACCGAAATGCAGCGTGTAGGTTATTCATGACTTTAATGAAATATATCGAGGTACATGAAATAACTCAAAAAATACAAAAACAACAAACGGAACGTGAAACCTATTACAGCCTATCTGGTGACTACAACACAGAGATAGGAACAAACACCCACAAAATACAACGCGAAAGTCAGGCTGTCTAAATACGGTTCTCAATCAGAGACAACGACAAGCACCTGACTCTGATTGAGAATCGCCCCAGGTAACCAAGCCTAACTAGACACACCCCTAATCAGCCGCAATCCCAAATAATACAAACCCCAATACGAATACAACATATAAACCCATGTCACACCCTGGCCTACCCAAACATATAACAAAAACACAAAATACAATGACCAAGGCGTGACATATATCCCTCAACTTTTTAACTCATCAACTTGCTTTCGGGGATCCAAGTTTTGTAATTCGCCAACTGTGGCCCTTGGACTTTTCTCTGCCTCCCGAACCATCTTCCTCACTGCACGGAAACAAGATACATCATGTTTCATGTGTTTTCCATTCATTGGATACGACAGGAGAGGAAAGATAGAGGAGAGAGTGTGCTGGAATGGCAGTGGGTGGTATATATGTACCAGAGACAGCGGCTTTGACCACTAGACCACCCTAGACCACTAACGGATCAACTTTACGGCCATGCCATAACATTCACTTTCTTTCTATCTTGCTATCATTCATTCGATAACAGCATAAAGCTTAGGTCACACTTCATTTGCATCGTCCGGATTGTCCATCTGTAGATGCTCATACTATCTGTTGAGGGCGGCAGGGTAGCCTAGTGGTTAGAGCGTTGGACTAGTAACCGAACGGTTGCAAGCTGACAAGGTACAAATCTGTCGTTCTGCCCCTGAACAGGCAGTTAACCCACTGTTCCTAGGCCGTCATTGAAAATAAGAATTTGTTCTTAACTGACTTGCCTGGTTAAATAAAGGTTAAAAAAAAGAAACTGCTAGCACTCTCTCTCTCGCTTCTCTTTCATTTTTAAAGAAATTACTTTTTTCTAAACTATTCAACTATTGTCTTTCTCTATCTTTGAGTCAACAACTCACCACATTTTATGCACTGCAGTGCTAGCTAGCTGTAGCTTATGCTTTCACTACTAGATTAATTCTCTGATCCTTTCATTGGTTGGACAAGATGTCAGTTCATGTTGCAAGAGCTCTGATAGGTTGGAGGACGTCCTCTGGAAGATGTCTATGGAAGGGGGTGAGAACTACCAGCCTCCTGGGTTTTGTATTGAAGCCAATGTACCCAGAGGAGGATGGAAACTAGCTGTCCTCCAGCTACAACATGGTGCTACCCTACAGAGTGATGTTAAGGCTACTGTAGACCTTCATTGCATTACAGTGTGTTTTAATCAACTATTTGGTGATGTGAATATATTTAGTATAGTTTTATCTGTAGCAGGAGCGGTAGAGATACTCTGAATGATCGGCTATGAAAAGTCAGGTGACATTTACTCCTGAGGTGCTGACCTGTTGCACCCTCGACAACCACTGTGATTATTTTTTAACCCTGTTGGTCATCTATGAACATTTGAACATCTTGGCCATGTTCTGTTATATCTCCACCCGGCACAGCCAGAACAGGACTGGTCACTTCTCAGAGCCTGGTTCCTCTCTAGGTTTCTTCCTAGGTTTTGGCCTTTCTAGGGAGTTTTTCCTAGCCACCGTGCTTCTACACCTGCGTTGCTTGATGTTTTGGGGTTTCAGGCTGGGTTTCTGTATAGCACTTTGAGATATCAGCTGATGTAAGAAGGGCTTTATAAATACATTTGATTTGATCTGAAAAAGGACAACATTTTTTATGTTTCACTATTTTTATGGAATTCACTGAGGAGGATGGTCCTCCCCTTCCTCATGAGGAACCACTGGTGTATACAGTTACCTTGAACCATTGAACCAAATGTAGTCGATGCTGTTGACGGAATTGTCACTATTGTAACTATAGACAAAAGATAATATCCTAACCATGTACTTGTATCTACCGGATGACTACCACTACCACAACCTGTATCTGTGTATATATGCTGTGTATATAGGCTGTGCGTATATAGGCTGTGTATATAGGCTGTATATATGCTGTGTATATATATATGCTGTGTATATAGGCTGTGCGTATATAGGCTGTGTATATATAGGCTGTGCATATATAGGCTGTGAATATAGGCTGTGAATATAGGCTGTGTATATATGCTGTGTATATAGGCTGTGTATACAGTGGGGAGAACAAGTATTTGATACACTGCCAATTTTGCAGGTTTTCCTACTTACAAAGCATGTAGAGGTCTGTAATTTTTATCATAGGTACACTTCAACTGTGAGAGACGGAATCTAAAACAAAAATCCAGAAAATCACATTTGTATGATTTTTAAGTAATTAATTAGCATTTTATACGAACGTGATTTGACTGGTTGAAACAACGTTTAGGGATTAATTAACAAGCGTTTGCCAGTAATTGTTCTGTGTTCTCGCTTACCAGGATGTTCAATCGAGGGTTACGTTCATACAGATGTTGAATTATGATGATTATTTATGTTTTAAGTCATCCCAAGTGGGTAGGGTTGGTCACGGGGGGGGGAGTGGAACGTATACCTCTTAATTATTGTATTCTTTTGAGAACAGGTTCCCTCCAGAATTCCTTCCCTATTTGTAAACCTCATTATGGTCGCCCTGGATAGAGCTCTAATGAGGTTGGGTCTAACATGAGGTTGGGTCTAACATGAGGTTGGGTCTAACATGAGGTTGGGTCTAACATGAGGTTGGGTCTAACATGAGGTTGGGTCTAACATGAGGTTGGGTCTAAACATGGTAGTATTTTGCTCTGGGAGAGGTAGAGGCAGCCTTCCAACAGGGGGAAGGTCAGCAAGGTTTTCTTCTGGGTATTTCTTTATATTTTATTACTCTGACCTTTCAGCACACTGGCCATGTCATCGTACTAACATTCATTTCTAATTACTATGCCTAATTAGCATCCTCTAGGTTCCGTTTGCTTTATCAGCTGGAACTGAAAAGGAATGAACCATGTGGTCATGCGTAGCCAAGTGTTCGCTCATCTTAAGTCTTCAAGTCCAGACAAGTGTTTTCTCGAAGAGAGCCACCTCCGGTCCAGCGACCAGGATAAACTAAAGAGAGGATGGGTAGACCAAATATTTCACTCCAACGTTGGTGCCCAGGCCACAGGGGCAGCCATCCTTATCAGAAAAGGCACCCCGTTCGTCTCCTCCGAGGTAATTTCTGATACTAATGGCAGATATATTATAGTGATGGGGAAATTGATTAGCACACAGGTTGTTCTGGCTAACCTTTATGGTCCTAATTAGGATGATGCCCAATTCATCACTGACTTCACTGCAACACTTTAACTTAACTCTCATCATTCGATCCCGAGTGGAGATTTCAATTTTGCATTACATTCAAGTCTAGACAGATCCAGAACGAAGACCAACAATGTAGTTTCAAAATCAGGCGCAGTAATGAACTACTTTCTAGAATCCTATAATGATCCATGGAGGAGGAGCTCCACTGCTGAATTGCCTTGTTTCCTCCAGTCCACCACTCATACTCTAGGATTGCCTTGTTTCCTCCAGTCCACCACTCATACTCTAGGATTGACTTGGTTCCTCCAGTCCACCTACTGTACATTATAATTCTTCCTATTGTAACTAATAGCTAATATTACAGCATCATTTTCTCAGACCAAAGCCTTGTCCTATCTCAGACCAAAGCCTTGTCCTATCTCAGACCAAAGCCCTGTCCTGTTTCAGACCAGTTCCTGTCCTATCTCAGACCAAAGCCCTGTCCTCCATCTCAGACCAAAGCCCTGTCCTATCTCAGACCAAAGCCCTGTCCTACTCTCAGACCATTGCCCTGTCCTATCTCCAGTCCACCCTGTCCTATCTCAGACCAAAGCCCTGTCCATCTCAGACCAAATTCCTTCTCAGACCAAAGCCCTGTACAGCATCATTTTCTCAGACCAAAGCCTTGTCCTATCTCAGACCAAAGCCCTGTCCTATCTCAGACCAAAGCCCTGTCCTATCTCAGACCAAAGCCCTGTCCTATCTCAGACCAAAGCCCTGTCCTATCTCAGACCAAAGCCCTGTCCTATCTCAGACCAAAGCCTTGTCCTATCTCAGACCAAAGCCCTGTCCTATCTCAGAACAAAGCCCTGTCCAGCTAGATATCCGTTTTCCTGCCAGTGCTGTATCACAACGCGTGTAAGGACTTCACCCACTACGACTCTCTTGTGGTGCCTTTAAAAAATGCATATCAACTCACATTGAGGTCACCCCTGCCGCGTCTCACTCTACTGTGTGGGAGTCGTCATAACCATATCTAAGGGGACAAA
Organism: Oncorhynchus gorbuscha; assembly: GCF_021184085.1. Lineage (NCBI taxonomy): Eukaryota > Metazoa > Chordata > Actinopteri > Salmoniformes > Salmonidae > Oncorhynchus > Oncorhynchus gorbuscha. Next base: position 84,324,906 of record NC_060183.1, on the reverse strand, counting down.
TGATTTCATACACAGCGTATGACAACAAACAGAGCACTAAACGCCTATCGGAGCTATCTCAACTCATTCTAGATGTGCCTCTTCTCCGACTCCTGAACTCTACAAACAGAGCACTGAACGCTTATCGGCGCTATCTCAACTCATTCTAGATGTGCCTCTTCTCCGACTCCTGAACTCTACAAACAGAGCACTAAACGCCTATCGGAGCTATCTCAACTCATTCTAGATGTGCCTCTTCTCCGACTCCTGAACTCTACAAAGAGAGACTCCAATCTGAATTTGACAACATTTCCACTAAACAAATCGAGCAGCTTCTGTTGAAGTCGAGACAGGCATTTTATGTACAAGGAGAGAAAGCTGTCAAGTTGTTATCTCACCAGCTTTGACAATCCACTGCTAGCAGCACCATACCTGAAATCTGTGTTGCAGCTGATTTAACGTCTACCAATCCCAAAGAAATCAACAATCAAGTTGAGCAATTCTACTCTGCTCTTTACTCGTCAGAGGCTCTTCCCGACACATCTCGTATACATGCATTTCTAGACAATCTGGACATTCCCTGTCTCAATTCAGATGAAAAAACCAACATGGATTCATGGATTTCAATAAGTGATGAGGAAGCTACTCTGGCAATCCAGTCCATGCAGAGCAGTACATCTCCTGGACCTGATTGCTTCTCTATACAATTATATGAATCATTCTCCTTTACTCTGGCAATCCAGTCCATGCAGAGCAGTACATCTCCTGGACCTGATTGCTTCTCTATACAATTATATGAATCATTCTCCTTTACTCTGGCAATCCAGTCCATGCAGAGCAGTACATCTCCTGGACCTGATTGCTTCTCTATACAATTATATGAATCATTCTCCTTTACTCTGGCAATCCAGTCCATGCAGAGCAGTACATCTCCTGGACCTGATTGCTTCTCTATACAATTATATGAATCATTCTCCTTTACTCTGGCAATCCAGTCCATGCAGAGCAATACATCTCCTGGACCTGATTGCTTCTCTATACAATTATATGAATCATTCTCCTTTACTCTGGCAATCCAGTCCATGCAGAGCAGTACATCTCCTGGAACTGATTGCTTCTCTATACAATTATATGAATCATTCTCCTTTATCTCCTGGACCTGATTGCTTTCTATACTCTTTACTCTGGCAATCCAGTCCATGCAGAGCAGTACATCTCCTGGACCTGATTGCTACATCTCCTGGACCTGACAATTATATGAATCATTCTCCTTTACTCTGGCAATCCAGTCCATGCAGAGCAGTACATCTCCTGGACCTGATTGCTTCTCTATACAATTATATGAATCATTCTCCTTTACTCTGGCAATCCAGTCCATGCAGAGCAGTACATCTCCTGGACCTGATTGCTTCTCTATACAATTATATGAATCATTCTCCTTTACTCTGGCAATCCAGTCCATGCAGAGCAGTACATCTCCTGGACCTGATTGCTTCTCTATACAATTATATGAATCATTCTCCTCTAAACTATCCCCTATCCTCAGCTCAATGAGCTACTTACCTAATGAGCTACTTACCTAATGAGCTACTTACCCAGGCAACTATTTAGTTTTTGCTTAAAAAGGACAAGAATCCTTTAGACTGTGGCTCATACCGCCCTATAAAACATTTGTGTGCTGCGATTATAAAATTCTCACTGAGGTCCTCTGGCACAGTTTAATGACAGTGATGCCTAATATAATTAACGGACCAAAACGGCTTTATCTCAGGCAGGAAATCTTTCTAGAATGTGTATTGTTCTTTCTGCTTCCCACTCAACTCAAACAACCAGAGGTCATCATCTCTCTTGATGCTGAAAAGGCTTTCTACTGGATTGTGAGTGGGAACATCTATTTACAGTACAGAAGAGATTTGGGTTTGGCCCGTCATCCAGTTTCCTGGATGAAGATGTTGTACTTGTCCCCAGTGGCTCCTGTTCGCACCAACAACGTTACCTCCAGCTACAGGGGGAGCCAGGCAGGGTTGTTGTTTATCCCCTATCCTATTTGATATGGCTACTGAGCCTCTTGCTATCACCCTGCGGGTGGAGGAGAGGATTAGGGGAATACTAAGGGGCGACATAACTCACAAGGTGTCCCGATATGCAGACAATCTTCTTTTATAAATGTCTAACCCTGTGGAGTATCTACCCTCTCTCTCTAACCCTGTGGAGTCTCTACCCTCTCTCTCTCTAACCCTGTGGAGTCTCTACCCTCTCTCTCTAACCCTGTGGAGTCTCTACCCTCTCTCTCTCTAACCCTGTGGAGTCTCTACCCTCTCTCTCTAACCCTGTGGAGTCTCTACCCTCTCTCTCTAACCTGGTGGAGTCTCTAACCTCTCTCTCTAACCCTGTGGAGTCTCTGCCCTCTCTCTAACCCTGTGGAGTCTCTACCCTCTCTCTAACCCTGTGCAGTCTCTACCCTCTCTCCCCTCTCTATAACCCTGTGGAGTCTCTACCCTCTCTCTAACCCTGTGCAGTCTCTACCCTCTCTTCCCTCTCTCTAACCCTGTGGAGTCTCTACCCTCTCTCTCTAACCCTGTGGAGTCTCTACCCTCTCTCTAACCCTGTGGAGTCTCTACCCTCTCTCTAACCCTGTGGAGTCTCTACCCTCTCTCTAACCCTGTGGAGTCTATTCCCTCTCTCTAATCCTGTGGAGTCTATTCACTCTTTCTAACCCTGTGGAGTCTCTACCCTCTCTCTAACCCTGTGGAATCTATACCCTCTCTCTAACCCTGTGGAGTCTATACCCTCTCTCTAACCCTGTGGAATCTATACCCTCTCTCTCTACCTGACTGTGAGTAAAGCCAGAGTGTCTATGTATGTGGATGACTGCAACACTATTACACATCAGCTACTACAGAGACTGAAATGACATCAACCCTATTACAGGTCAGCTACTACAGACTGAAATGACATCAACACTATTACAGGTCAGCTACTACAGAGACTGAAATGACATCAACACTATCACAGGTCAGCTACTACAGAGACTGAAATGACATCAACACTAGACACATCAGCTACTACAGAGACTGAAATGACATAAACACTAGACACATCAGCTACTACAGAGACTGAAATGACATCAACACTAGACAGGTCAGCTACTACAGAGACTGAAATGACATCAACACTAGACACGTCAGCTACTACAGACTGAAATGACTCAACACTAGACACGTCAGCTACTACAGACTGAAATGACTCAACACTAGACACATCAGCTACTACAGACTGAAATGACTCAACACTAGACACGTCAGCTACCACAGACTGAAATGACATCAACACTAGACAGGTCAGCTACTACAGAGACTGAAATGACATCAACACTATTACAGGTCAGCTACTACAGAGACTGAAATGACATCAACACTATTACAGGTCAGCTACTACAGAGACTGAAATGACATCAACACTATTACAGGTCAGCTACTACAGAGACTGAAATGACATCAACACTATTACAGGTCAGCTACTACAGAGACTGAAATGACATCAACACTATTACAGGTCAGCTACTACAGACTGAAATGACATCAACACTATTACAGGTCAGCTACTACAGACTGAAATGACATCAACACTATTACAGGTCAGCTACTACAGACTGAAATGACATCAACACTATTACAGGTCAGCTACTACAGAGACTGAAATGACATCAACACTATTACAGGTCAGCTACTACAGAGACTGAAATGACATCAACACTATTACAGGTCAGCTACTACAGACTGAAATTACATCAACACTATTACAGGTCAGCTACTACAGACTGAAATGACATCAACACTATTACAGGTCAGCTACTACAGACTGAAATGACATCAACACTATTACAGGTCAGCTACTACAGACTGAAATGACATCAACACTATAACACGTCAGCTACTACAGACTGAAATGACATCAACGCTATTACAGGTCAGCTACTACAGACTGAAATGACATCAACACTATAACACGTCAGCTACTACAGACTGAAATGACATCAACACTATTACAGGTCAGCTACTACAGACTGAAATGACATCAACACTATTACAGGTCAGCTACTACAGACTGAAATGACATCAACACTATTACAGGTCAGCTACTACAGACTGAAATGACATCAACGCTATTACAGGTCAGCTACTACAGACTGAAATGACATCAACACTATAACACGTCAGCTACTACAGACTGAAATGACATCAACACTATAACACGTCAGCTACTACAGACTGAAATGACATCAACACTATTACAGGTCAGCTACTACAGACTGAAATGACATCAACACTATTACAGGTCAGCTACTACAGACTGAAATGACATCAACACTATAACACGTCAGCTACTACAGAGACTGAAATGACATCAACGCTAGACACGTCAGCTACTACAGACTGAAATGACATCAACACTATTACAGGTCAGCTACTACAGACTGAAATGACATCAACGCTAGACACGTCAGCTACTACAGACTGAAATGACATCAACGCTAGACACGTCAGCTACTACAGAGACTGAAATGACATCAACGCTAGACACGTCAGCTACTACAGACTGAAATGACATCAACGCTAGACACGTCAGCTACTACAGACTGAAATGACATCAACGCTAGACACGTCAGCTACTACAGACTGAAATGACATCAACACTATTACAGGTCAGCTACTACAGACTGAAATGACATCAACACTAGACACGTCAGCTACTACAGAGACTGAAATGACATCAACGCTAGACACGTCAGCTACTACAGACTGAAATGACATCAACACTATTACAGGTCAGCTACTACAGCCTGAAATGACATCAACGCTAGACACGTCAGCTACTACAGAGACTGAAATGACATCAACGCTAGACACGTCAGCTACTACAGACTGAAATGACATCAACACTATTACAGGTCAGCTACTACAGACTGAAATGACATCAACACTAGACACGTCAGCTACTACAGAGACTGAAATGACATCAACGCTAGACACGTCAGCTACTACAGAGACTGAAATGACATCAACGCTAGACACGTCAGCTACTACAGACTGAAATGACATCAACGCTAGACACGTCAGCTACTACAGACTGAAATGACATCAACGCTAGACATGTCAGCTACTACAGACTGAAATGACATCAACGCTAGACACGTCAGCTACTACAGACTGAAATGACATCAACGCTAGACACGTCAGCTACTACAGAGACTGAAATGACATCAACGCTAGACACGTCAGCTACTACAGACTGAAATGACATCAACGCTAGACACGTCAGCTACTACAGACTGAAATGACATCAACGCTAGACACGTCAGCTACTACAGACTGAAATGACATCAACGCTAGACACGTCAGCTACTACAGACTGAAATGACATCAACGCTAGACACGTCAGCTACTACAGACTGAAATGACATCAACGCTAGACACGTCAGCTACTACAGAGACTGAAATGACATCAACGCTAGACACGTCAGCTACTACAGACTGAAATGACATCAACGCTAGACACGTCAGCTACTACAGACTGAAATGACATCAACGCTAGACACGTCAGCTACTACAGAGACTGAAATGACATCAACGCTAGACACGGCAGCTACTACAGACTGAAATGACATCAACACTATTACAGGTCAGCTACTACAGAGACTGAAATGACATCAACACTAGACAAAGAGCTGCAGTTAGATTCAGATTGGGTGGCAAGTAATAAGTTATTCATAAATATTTCTCCACCTAAAAGCATTTTAGTTGAGACAAGATATGCACTAAACCCTAAACCTCAAATAAATCTTGTAATAAATAATGTGGAAATTGAGCAAGTTGAGATGATTAAACTGCTTGGAGTAACCAGACTGTAAACTGTCCTGGTCAAAATATATTGATACAACAGTAGCTAAGATGGGGAGAAGTCTGTCCATAACAAAGGGCTGCTCAACACTATCCACAAGGCAGGTCCTACAGGCCCTAGTTTCTACCTTCTTAACAGCACTATCAACAAGGCAGGACCTACAGGCCCTAGTTTCTACCTTCTTAACAACACTATCCACAAGGCAGGTCCTACAGGCCCTAGTTTCTACCTTCTTAACAGCACTATCAACAAGGCAGGTCCTACAGGCCCTAGTTTCTACCTTCTTAACAACACTATCAACAAGGCAGGTCCTACAGGCCCTAGTTTCTAACTTCTTAACAGCACTATCAACAAGGCAGGTCCTACAGGCCCTAGTTTCTACCTTCTTAACAACACTATCCACAAGGCAGGTCCTACAGGCCCTAGTTTCTACCTCCTTAACAACACTATCCACAAGGCAGGTCCTACAGGCCCTAGTTTCTACCTCCTTAACAGCACTATCAACAAGGCAGGTCCTACAGGCCCTAGTTTCTACCTTCTTAACAACACTATCCACAAGGCAGGTCCTACAGGCCCTAGTTTCTACCTTAACAGCACTATCAACAAGGCATGTCCTACAGGCCCTAGTTTCTACCTTCTTAACAACACTATCAACAAGGCAGGTCCTACAGGCCCTAGTTTCTACCTTCTTAACAACACTATCAACAGGGCAGTGTCACGCCTTGGTCTTAGTATTTTGTGTTTTCGTTATTTATTTGGTCAGGCCAGGGTGTGACATGGGTTTATTTTTGTTGTGTTTTCGTATTGGGGTTTTTGTAGGCATTGGGATTGAGGCTGAGTAGGGGTGTCTCGCATAGGCTTGGCTGCCTGAGGCGGTTCTCAATCAGAGTCAGGTGATTCTCGTTGTCTCTGAGAACCATATTTAGGTAGCCTAGGTTTCACTATGAAGGAGTTAATGGGGAAAGTGGAGGTGAGAGTTGTGAGGGAGTTGCTAGCTTGGTGCTTTAAATACGATATTCGCCCGATGGAGCGTGTCGGGGATTTAATGGCACCTGGGTCAGCGCTCCATACTCGTCCTGAGGTGCGTGTTAGTCGGCTGGTGAAAATTGTGCCAGCCTCACGCACTAGGCCTCCTGTGTACCTACCTAGCCTTGCACGTCCTGTGCCAGCCCTGCTCTCAGGCTCTCCAGTACACCTTCACGGTCCGGTCCATCCTGTGCCACCTTCACACACCAGTCCTCCGGTGGCAGCTCCCCGCACCAGGCTTCCTGTGCGTGTCCTCGGTCCAGTACCACCAGTTCCAGCACCACGCACCAGGCCTTCAGTGCGCCTCGCCTGTTCCGCGCAGCCAGTGCTTTCCTCCTCTCCTGCGCTGCCGGAGTCTCCCGCATGTTCAGCGCTGTCAGAGCTGCCAGCCTGCATGGAGCAGCCTGAGCTGCCAGCCTGCATGGAGCAGCCTGAGCTGTCAGCCTGCATGGAGCAGCCAGAGCTGCCAGCCTGCATGGAGCAGCCAGAGCTGCCAGCCTGCATGGAGCAGCCAGAGCTGCCAGCCTGCATGGAGCAGCCAGAGCTGCCAGCCTGCATGGAGCAGCCAGAGCTGCCAGCCTGCATGGAGCAGCCAGAGCTGCCAGCCTGCATGGAGCAGCCAGAGCTGTCAGTCTGCATGGTGCAGCCAGTGCTGTCAGTCTTCATTGTGCAGCCAGGGCTGCCAGTCTGCATGGAGCGGCCAGGGCTGCCAGTCTGCATGGAGCAGCCAGAGCTGTCAGTCTACATGGAATAGCCAGATCTGCCCGTCAGCCAGACTCTTCCAGATCTGCCAGTCAGCCAGACTCTTCCAGATCTGCCAGTCAACCAGACTCTTCCAGATCCGCCAGCCAGCCGGGATCTGCCGGAGCCAACTACCTGCCTGAGCTTCCTCTCAGTGCTGAGCTTCCTCTCAGTGCTGAGCTTCCCCTCAGTCCCGAGCTTCCCCTCAGTCCCGAGCTTCCCCTCAGTCCCGAGCTTCCCCTCAGTCCCGAGCTTCCCCTCAGTCCCGAGCTTCCCCTAAGTCCTGAGCTTCCCCTAAGTCCTGAGCTTCCCCTCAGTCCCGAGCTTCCCCTCAGTCCCGAGCTTCCACCTCAGTCCCTAGCTGCCCCTCAGTCCAGTGGGGTCCTTGGTGAGGGTTATTAGGCCTAGGTCGGCGGCGAGGGTCGCCAATCAAAGGACGCATTGCAGGGGGACTAAGAGTTGGTTGGAGTGGGGTCCAGAGCCGCCACCGTGGACAGACGCCCACCCGGACCCTCCCCTATGGGTTTAGGTGTGCGGCCGGGAGTCCGCACCTTGGGGGGGGGGGGGGGGGGGGGTTCTGTCACGCCTTGGTCTTAGTATTATGTGTTTTCGTTATTTATTTGGTCAGGCCAGGGTGTGACATGGGTTTATTTTTGTTGTGTTTTCGTATTGGGTTTTTTGTAGGCATTGGGATTGCGGCTGAGTAGGGGTGTCTAGCATAGGCTTGGCTGCCTGAGGCGGTTCTCAATAAGTCAGGTGATTCTCGTTGTCTCTGATTGAGAACCATATTTAGGTAGCCTAGGTTTCACTGTGTTTTGTGGGTGATTTTTCCTGTCTGTGTTTGTTGTCACAAGATAAGATGTATAGGTTTTCGCGTTTCGTTTGTTGTTTTGAATATTAAGTTATTTCATGTATTGTTCAAATTATCATTAAAGAACATGAGTAACCAACACGCCGCATTTTGGTCCGACTCTCTTTCAACAGACGAACGCCGTTACAGGCAGGTCCTACTGGCCCTAGTTTCTACCTTAACAACACTATCAACAAGGCAGGTCCTACTGGCCCTAGTTTCTACCTTAACAACACTATCAACAAGGCAGGTCCTACTGGCCCTAGTTTCTACCTTAACAACACTATCAACAAGGCAGGTCCTACTGGCCCTAGTTTCTACCTTAACAACACTATCAACAAGGCAGGTCCTACTGGCCCTAGTTTCTACCTTAACAACACTATCAACAAGGCAGGTCCTACTGGCCCTAGTTTCTACCTTAACAGCACTATCAACAAGGCAGGTCCTACTGGCCCTAGTTTCTACCTTAACAGCACTATCAACAAGGCAGGTCCTACTGGCCCTAGTTTCTACCTTCTTAACAACACTATCCACAAGGCAGGTCCTACTGGCCCTAGTTTCTACCTTAACAGCACTATCAACAAGGCAGGTCCTACTGGCCCTAGTTTCTACCTTCTTAACAACACTATCCACAAGGCAGGTCCTACTGGCCCTAGTTTCTACCTTAACAGCACTATCAACAAGGCAGGTCCTACTGGCCCTAGTTTCTACCTTCTTAACAACACTATCCACAAGGCAGGTCCTACTGGCCCTAGTTTCTACCTTCTTAACAACACTATCAACAAGGCAGGTCCTACTGGCCCTAGTTTCTACCTTAACAACACTATCAACAAGGCAGGTCCTACTGGCCCTAGTTTCTACCTTAACAACACTATCAACAAGGCAGGTCCTACTGGCCCTAGTTTAAAAAAATAAAAATAAAATAAATATGCCATTTAGCAGACGCTTTTATTAACTTACAGTCACTATCAACAAGGTCCCAGGTCGAACCCACTACCCTGGTTACAAGCGCCATGCTTTACCAACTGAGCTACCTTCTCAACAACACTATCAACAAGGCAGGTCCTACTGGCCCTAGTTTCTACCTTCTCAACAACACTATCAACAAGGCAGGTCCTACAGGCCCTAGTTTCTACCTTCTCAACAACACTATCAACAAGGCAGGTCCTACAGGCCCTAGTTTCTACCTTCTCAACAACACTATCAACAAGGCAGGTCCTACTGGCCCTAGTTTCTACCTTCTCAACAACACTATCAACAAGGCAGGTCCTACAGGCCCTAGTTTCTACCTTCTCAACAACACTATCAACAAGGCAGGTCCTACAGGCCCTAGTTTCTACCTTCTTCTCAACACTATCAACAAGGCAGGTCCTACAGGCCCTAGTTTCTACCTTCTCAACAACACTATCCACAAGGCAGGTCCTACAGGCCCTAGTTTCTACCTCCTTAACAACACTATCAACAAGGCAGGTCCTACAGGCCCTAGTTTCTACCTTCTTCTCAACACTATCAACAAGGCAGGTCCTACAGGCCCTAGTTTCTACCTTCTCAACAACACTATCCACAAGGCAGGTCCTACAGGCCCTAGTTTATACCTCCTTAACAACACTATCAACAAGGCAGGTCCTACAGGCCCTAGTTTCTACCTTCTTAACAACACTATCAACAAGGCAGGTCCTACAGGCCCTAGTTTCTACCTTCTTAACAACACTATCAACAAGGCAGGTCCTACAGGCCCTAGTTTTGTCACACCTTGACTACTGTTCAGTCGTGTGGTCAGGTGCCACAAAGAGGGACTTAGGAAAATTGCAGTTGTCTCAGAACAGGGCAGCACAGCTGGCCCTTGGTTGTACACAGAGAGCTAACATTAATGACATGCTTGTCAATCTCTCATGGCTCAAAGTGGAAGAGAGATTGACTTCCTCATGACTTGTTTTTGTGCGAGGTGTTGACAAGCTGAAGGTACCTAGCTGTCTGTTTAAAATACTAGCACACAGCTCAGACACCCATGCATACCCCACAAGACATGCCACCAGAGGTCTCTTCACAGTCCCCAAGTCCAGAACAGACTATGGGAGGTGCACAGTACTACATAGAGTCATGACTACATGGAACTATATTCCACAGTACTACATAGAGCCATGACTACAGGGAACTCTATTCCACAGTACTACATAGAGCCATGACTACATGGAACTCTATTCCACAGTACTACATAGAGCCATGACTACATGGAACTCTATTCCACAGTACTACATAGAGCCATGACTACATGGAACTATATTCCACAGTACTACATAGAGCCATGACTACAGGGAACTCTATTCCACAGTACTACATAGAGCCATGACTACATGGAACTCTATTCCACAGTACTACATAGATCCATGACTACATGGAACTCTATTCCACAGTACTACATAGAGCAATGACTACATGGAACTCTATTCCACAGTACTACATAGAGCCATGACTACATGGAACTCTATTACACAGTACTACATAGAGCCATGACTACATGGAACTCTATTCCACAGTACTACATAGAGCCATGACTACATGGAACTCTATTACACAGTACTACATAGAGCCATGACTACATGGAACTCTATTCCACAGTACTACATAGAGCCATGACTACATGGAACTCTATTCCACATCAAGTAACTGATGCAGCAGTAGAATCAGATTTAAAAAACAGATTAAAAAACAGCTTATGGAACAGTGGGGACTGTTAAGCAACACAAACATAGGCACAGACACATGCACACACACACAATACCATACCCACTATACACACATCACATGGATTTAGTACTGTAGATACTGTATGTGGTAGTGGTGGAGTAGGGGCCTGAGGCCACACAGTGGAAGTCTGTGAAGGGAATGGAATGCTTAACAAGAAAGAAACCGCGAAAGACACAGAAGGGGACCATGAGAAGGTTCCTTGGTCAGGAAGGTGGTCACTCTAATTACAAACCCCTTTATAAACCCTTTACAAAATGGAACCTTATTTTAGTGTGTTACTGATGTGGGTGTGTAGAAACGCGGGACTGGTATTTCATTCACAGTTGAAAGTATTGTTGCAATGGTTTTTCATGAGATTTACTACAGATTTACTACAGATTTACTAATTAGTTATAAAGCCTTATTGTTGCTTAGTCTGTTCGGGTTAGAGGTTGTTTTGCTATCGGTATGAACTCGTTCCTGATTGGTTAGTCAGTGGTGAAAAAATGTCCTCTGTTCGGGTTAGAGGTTGTATTGCTATCGGTATGAACTCGTTCCTGATTGGCTAGTTAGCTATCACTCATTCCATATCCATCCTAGATCAGTCTCCTACTGACGTGTGAGTATCTGCCTCTAACCATTCAAATCAACATGTTCCCCATAAAAACATCTTTAACTATCTGGACACGATGGGCTGTTACGCTCGTTAGTCAGGATGATGACGTGATGATGCAATTTAATGAGGCAGATATGAAGATGTAGACGTGAACTCATGTCTCCCCTCCTCAAGGGCAGCTAGTTGTCTCCTCTCCTCTGATAACCATCATAAGGATGAGACATGGTCTGGCTGACTACACGGCTCACTGTAGGCTAACCACCATAAGCCTGCTGTACTGAGATCAGATGAAAGGTCCTCCGTATTAACTGTGGTTGTGTGGAAAGATAATATATAATAATAATATATGCCATTTAGCAGACGCTTTTATCCAAAGCGACTTACAGTCATGTGTGCATACATTCTACGTATGGGTGGTCCCGGGGATCGAACCCACTACCCTGGTGTTACAAGCGCCATGCTCTACCAACTGAGCTACACAGGACCAGATGCTGGTTGTTCATTCGTTAGACTATAACGTTACTGTCAAAGGGTTGTGAGGCGGCAATTACACGACAACTATTACTCGATAACAGAGCAATCACGATCACAAATGTTTTTTATTAGGTAGAGTAGGTTTGATGCTGGTCATATTTCCAACTAGCAACTGGTCATATTTCAAAAGGAATGCTCTTTTTTTTAATGTGATACATTTCTCTGGGTAATAAGGTACTTCATGGAGAATGTGACACATTTCACTGGGTCTCCTCTCATCTCATTAAATATTATCATGGAGGAGGAGGAGGAGAGGAGAGGAGAGGAGAGGAGCATGGAGAGGAGGGGAGGGGAGAGGAGAGGAGCATGGAGAGGAGGAGAGGAGAGGAGAGGAGAGGAGCAAGGAGGAGAGAATGGGTGGATGAATGGCTGGCTAAATGGCTAACTGACTGGCTAACTGACTGGCTGGCTATAACTGGGTGACTTTTCCCCCCATCCGTCCAGAAGGCTGGCTGGCTGGCTGTTGGGAGAACTACACTGACCAGGCTAGGCCTCTGGCTTTGTGTTGAACACAGACAGACAGACGGGCTGTTTTAAGAACAATGTGAGATGCTTCAGGACATGCCTAAAATCACATTAAGTTCACATCACCCCGCCTCTGGCTGTCTCTCTGTCCCCATTAAAGAAATAAAGGCCCCTCTCAAGATTGAACTACTAGACTCTGACAATGGGAGAGGAAACAGAGGAGAAGAGGCTGTTTCAACGTGGAGTCTGATGTCTCTACACATCACGTTGAGGAAGGACACGAGTCTATTTCTGTCCTCAATACTTTTCGCACTTTAACCCATTCACGTCCGTGTACTATATTTCGGACAATATTAACAGGCGCCACTGAACACATTGTGTTTGGTGTAAGAGCATGCAATGTGGTGCCAACGTAGTGTCCAGGCCATTTGGACATTTTCAAGATTGAGACGAAGTTGTCATTTTGAGGAAATGTGTAAAAATATATATATATATTTTAAAACAACATTAAAATGACTACAGAAAATTTTGGAAATGACACTGTTTAAAAGCATATAGTATTGTTATTTAACCTGTTCTATGCCAATATATGATACAGTCGTTTCTGTATCCACATTGCTTCTTTCCTGTGTAGCTCAGTTGGTAGAGCATGGCGCTTGTAACGCCAGGGTAGTGGGTTCGATCCCCGGGACCACCCTTACGTAGAATGTATGCACACATGACTGTAAGTCGCTTTGGATAAAAGCGTCTGCTAAATGGCATATATTATATTATTATTATATTATGATTGTTTTTTCTACACATTTCATGAATCAATACAATCAATACATGTTCACATGATCAGGTATATAGATTGTCCTGACCAATATTTACTGTACCAGTCAAACGTTTAAGTACACCTACTCGTTCCAGGGTGTCATGTTTTGTCATAGATTGTCATGTCTTGTCCCTGTGCTTCCTCTTCTATTCGTTTCCCCCTGCTGGTCTTATTAGGTTATTTCCCTCTCTCTATCCCTCTCTCTCTCTCTCTATCTTCCGTTCCTGCTCCCAGCTGTTCCTCATTCTCCTAACGACCTCGTTTACTCTTTCACACCTGTCCCCTATTTTGCCCTCTGATTAGAGTCCCTATTTCTCCCTCTGTTTCCGCTTCTGTCCTTGTCGGATCCTTGTTTGCTGTACTGTGTTCTTGTTCCGTCCTGTCGTGTTTTTGCCTTCTTCAGATGCTGCGTGTGAGCAGGTGTCTCTATCAGCTACGGCCTGCGCCTACCCGAAGCGACCTGCAGTCTGTGGCCGCTTCTCCTGTTATTCCCCGTTTGGACATTACCTGTTAAGAATTCAGGATTAGTCGTTTTCTGTTTGGACTGGAATAAACTCTGTTTCTGTTAAGTCGCTTTTGGGTCCTCATTCACCTGCATAACACAGGGTTTTTCTTTATTTAAAAAAAAACGATTTTCTACATTGTAGAATAATAATGAAGACATCAAAACTATGAAATAAAACATAGGACAAGAGTGTATCAAGGCAAAAGGTGGATCTCAAATATAAAATATATTTTGATTTGTTTAACGTTTTTTTTGGTTACTACATGACTCCATATGTGTTATTTTGTCTGGTTGGTGGACCATTCTTGATACACACGGGAAACTGTTGAGAGTGAAAAACCCAGCAACGTTGCAGTTCTTGACTCAAACCGGTGTGTCTGGCACCTACTACCATACCCTGTTCAAAGGGACTTAAATATTTAGTCTTGTCCATTCACCCTCTGAATGGCACACATACACAATACATGTCTCAATTGTCTCAAGGCTTAAACATCCTTCTTTAACCTGTCTCCTCCCCTTCATCTACCTGGTGTCTAAATCAGACCCTGGTGTCCCATGTCTAAACCAGACCCTGGTGTCCCATGTCTAAATCAGACCCTGGTGTCCCATGTCTAAATCAGACCCTGGTGTCCCATGTCTAAATCAGACCCTGGTGTCCCATGTCTAAATCAGACCCTGGTGTCCCATGTCTAAATCAGACCCTGTCCTCCCAAAGTGGGAAATCATGTTTCAGGAAGCGTTAGAAGAAGTAGTGTTTCCTACGGTGTGGTCGGCTCTACCTGAAACTACATGTGAAAGGAGAACGGGGAGAAACGTGTGGACATTCTGACACGTTTCATTCAATTCAGCTTTAAAAGAAAGAGCAAGTTTACATTAGTTCCACCTGAGAGAGTCTGACCAATCAGAGACCACTACGATGACAACACCAAATGATGACCACCAATCAGAGACCACAATGATGACAACACCAAATGATGACCACCAATCAGAGACCACTACGATGACAACACCAAATGATGACCACCAATCAGAGACCACTACGATGACAACACCAAATGATGACCACCAATCAGAGACCACTACGATGACAACACCAAATGATGACCACCAATCAGAGACCACAATGATGACAACACCAAATGATGACCACCAATCAGAGACCACTACGATGACAACACCAAATGATGACCACCAATCAGAGACCACTACGATGACAACACCAAATGATGACCACCAATCAGAGACCACTACGATGACAACACCAAATGATGACCACCAATCAGAGACCACTACGATGACAACACCAAATGATGACCACCAATCAGAGACCACTACGATGACAACACCAAATGATGACCACAATCAGAGAATCATGACAACACCAAATGACCACTACGATGACAACACCAAATGATGACCACCAATCAGAGACCACAATGATGACAACACCAAATGATGACCACCAATCAGAGACCACTACGATGACAACACCAAATGATGACCACCAATCAGAGACCACTACGATGACAACACCAAATGATGACCACCAATCAGAGACCACAATGATGAAACACCTAATGCATTTGATGGATCCATTTAGTCTTCTTCTAATACCTCTTCAGGGGAAAGTACTCCAAAAGTAACTGAAAGTTATGTTTATTACGATTACTGAGGTTGGGTAATCCAAAAGTTACGTTACTGATGAACGTTTTGGACAGGTAACTGGTAACGTTAAACAGATTACATTTAGAAAGTAACCTATCCAAACCCCTGTGTGTGAGACCTGAACTGTGAACATGACCTGCTTTCACCCTGAGAACCACAGTTCAACAGTTCACTGCAGTGAGGGATGGACACCAGTTCATATATGGGAGGTCTGTATGCAATGTGCGTGTGTGTGTGTGTGTGTGTGTGTGTGTGTGTGTGTGTGTGTGTGTGTGTGTGTGTGTGTGTGTGTGTGTGTGTGTGTGTGTGTGTGTGTGTGTGTGTGTCTGTGTGTGTGTGTCTGTGTGTGTGTGTGTGTGTCTATCGCTCTCTGCGTCTCTGTGTGTGTGTGTGTGTGTGTGTGTGTCTATCGCTCTCTGCGTCTCTCTGTGTGTGTGTGTGTGTGTGTGTGTGTGTGTGTGTGTGTGTGTGTGTGTGTGTGTGTGTGTGTGTGTGTGTGTGTGTGTGTGTGTGTGCTTTTGGTGACAAGCCAAATTTCTTCAGCCTCCTGAGGTTGAAGAGGCACTGCTGCGCCTTCTTCACGATGCTGTCCGTGTGGGTGGACCAATTCAGTTTGTCCGTGATGTGTACGAGGAACTTAAAACTTACTACCCTCTCCACTACTGTCCCGTCAATGTGGATAGGGGGTGCTCCCTCTGCTGTTTCCTGAAGTCCACAATCATCTCCTTTGTTTTGTTCACGTTGAGTGTGAGGTTATTTTCCTGACACCACACTCCGAGGGCCCTCACCTCCTCCCTGTAGGCCGTCTCATCGTTGTTGGTAATCAAGCCTATAACAGTAGTGTTGTCCGCAAACTTGATGATTGAGTTGGAGGCGTGCATGGCCACACAGTCGTGGGTGAACAGGGAGTACAGGAGAGGGCTGAGAATGCACCCTTGTGGGGCCCCAGTGTTGAGGATCAGCAGGGTGGAGATGTTGTTGCCTACCCTCACCACCGGGGGTGGCCTGTCAGGAAGTCCAGTACCCAGTTGCACAGGTCTCGAGCTTAATGACGAGTTTGGAGGGTACTATGGTGTTAAATGCTGAGCTGTTTTCGATGAACAGCATTCTCACATAGGTATTCCTCGTGTCCAGATGAGTTAGGGCAGTGTGAAGTGTGCAGTGTGGTTGCGATTGCGTCGTCTGTGGACCTATTGGGGCGGTAAGCATATTGGAGTGGGTCTAGGGTGTCAGGTAGGGTGGAGGTGATATGGTCCTTGACTAGTCTCTCAAAGCACTTCATGATGACGGAAGTGAGTGCTACGGCGCGGTAGTGGTTTAGCTCAGTTACCTTAGCTTTCTTGGGAACAGGAACAATGGTTGCCCTCTTGAAGCATGTGGGAACAGCAGACTGGGATAAGGTTTGATTGAATATGTCTGTAAACACACCAGCCAGCTGGTCTGCGCATGCTCTGAGGGTGCGGCTGGGGATGCCGTCTGGGCCTGCAGCCTTGTGAGGGTTAACATGTTTAAATGTTTTACTCACGTTGGCCACGGAGAAGGAGATTCTACTTTGTCTCTATACCGACACTTAGCTTGTTTGATTGCCTTGCGGAGGGAATAGCTGCACTGTTTGTATTCGGTCATGTTACCAGACACCTTGCCCTGATTAAAAGCAGTGGTTCGCGCTTTCAGTTTCACGCGAATGCTGCCATCAATCCACGGTTTCTGGTTTGGGAATGTTTTTATCGTTTACTTCCGTTCTCAGAACGTTAACAAATGTTGGTAATTTTCTAGGAACGTTGTCCCACTGGTTTGCGTTTCGGAAAGTTCTCAAATAGTTAATGTTATGAAATAACGTTCTTCTGTGGGAATTCCAGTATGCAGATATCCTCATGTTCTATTTAAAGTCATGTTCTCAAATTGTTCAGAGAACGTTCAGAAAACATTCCATATAAACGTTAGTAACGTTCAGAGAATGTTATTTCAAAAAAACAAAAATTTGTTCTCAGCATCAACAAAACTCTATCCTCTATATTGTTTGTTCAGATAGATAGTTCAGATAAGCGTGCAATTGGCCACATCTGATCTTAACTTCTTGGATATAGGGGGCGCTCTTTTAATTTATGGATAAAAAAACGTTCCCGTTTTAAACAAGATATTTTGTCACGAAAAGATGCTCGACTATGCATATAATTGACAGCTTTGGAAAGAAAACACTCTGACGTTTCCAAAACTGCAAAGATATTATCTGTGAGTGCCACAGAACTGATGCTACATGCGAAACCAAGATGAAATTTCAAACAGGAAATGCCCCAGATTCTGAAGGCGCTTTGTTCCAATGTCTCCTTATATGGCTGGGAATGCGCCAGGAATGAGCCTGCACTTTCTGTCGTTTCCCCAAGGTGTCTGCAGCATTGTGACGTGTTTGTAGGCATATCATTGGAAGATTGACCATAAGAGACTACATTTACCAGGTGCTCCGTTTGGTGTCCTCCGTTGCAATTATTGCGTTAATCTCCAGCTGCGTCTATTTTTCCATTTGCTTCAGAGGAGAAACCAAACTGCCACGAATTACTTATCGTCGAATAGATATGTGAAAAACACCTTGAGGATTGATTCTAAACAACGTTTGCCATGTTTCTGTCGATATTATGGAGTTAATTTGGAAAAAAGTTTGGCGTTGTAATGACTGAATTTTCAGGTTTTTTTCTTAGCCAAACGTGATGAACAAAACGGAGCTATTTCGTCTACACAAATAATATTTTGGGAGAAAATGAACATTTGCTATCTAACTAAGAGTCTCGTCATTGAAAACATCCGAAGTTCTTCAAGGTAACTGATTTTATTTGAATGCTTTTCTTGTTTTTGTGAAAATGTTGCCTGCTGAATGCTAGGCTTAATGCTATGCTAGCTCTCAATACTCTTACACAAATGCTTGTGTAGCTATGGTTGAAAAGCATATTTTGAAAATCTGAGATGAGCCAATATATTTATTTAATTTCATTTGCGATTTTCATGAATAGTTAATGTTGCGTTATGGTAATGAGCTTGAGAAAACTATATTTAATCCAGAATAAACTTTACAAAACAAAAAAGCATAATACAACAGGTTAATGACGGAAAGACTTTCCTTTGAAATGGGGTCTGTTTGAATAGACTAAAATGAACAGCTTTCCATCCTCCATCTGGGGCGGTGGTTAGAGCAAAACATAGACACAGCACTAGTGGTTAGAGTGTGGAGGTGGCAGGTAGCCTAAACAAGTGAGAGGTGGCAGGTAGCTCTAATGGGAAAAGGATGGGAACAGGTGTGGGAAGACTAAATGTGATTAGGTGAATAGGAACAGCAGGGAGCCAGTGGTTAGAGTGATAGAGGTGGCAGGTAGCCTAGTGGTTAGAGTGTAGAGGTGGCAGGTAGAGTGGTTAGAGTGTAGAGGAAAGAACCTAATAAGCCCAGTGGTTAGAGAATAGAATGGGAGGCACAGGGACAAGTGGTTAAATGACAAAACATGACATAGTTAATGTTAGCCTAGTGGTTAGAGTGTTGAGGCTAGGGTAGCCTAGTGGTTACGGGACTGTAGAGGAACAGGTTAATGTGGAAAGTGAAATGGGGTCTGTTTGGTAGCCTAAAGTGGTTACAGTTTCCATAGGAGGTAGGGGCGGTAGTGGTTAGAGTGTAGAGGTGGCAGGTAGCCTAGTGGTTAGAGTGTGGAGGTGGCAGGTAGCCTAGTGGTTAGAGTGTGGAGGTGGCAGGTAGCCTAGTGGTTAGAGTGTAGAGGTGGCAGGTAGCCTAGTGGTTAGAGTGTGGAGGTGGCAGGTAGCCTAGTGGTTAGAGTGTAGAGGAGGCAGGTAGCCTAGTGGTTAGAGTATAGAGGTGGCAGGTAGCCTAGTGGTTAGAGTGTGGAGGTGGCAGGTAGCCTAGTGGTTAGAGTGTGGAGGTGGCAGGTAGCCTAGTGGTTAGAATGTAGAGGTGGCAGGTAGCCTAGTGGTTAGAGTGTGGAGGTGGCAGGTAGCCTAGTGGTTAGAGTGTGGAGGTGGCAGGTAGCCTAGTGGTTAGAGTGTATAGGTGGCAGGTAGCCTAGTGGTTAGAGTGTAGAGGTGGCAGGTAGCCTAGTGGTTAGAGTGTAGAGGAGGCAGGTAGTCTAGTGGTTAGAGTATAGAGGTGGCAGGTAGCCTAGTGGTTAGAGTGTGGAGGTGGCAGGTAGCCTAGTGGTTAGAGTGTAGAGGTGGCAGGTAGCCTAATGGTTAGAGTGTAGAGGTGGCAGGTAGCCTAGTGGTTAGAGTGTTGAGGTGGCAGGTAGCCTAGTGGTTAGAGTGTTGAGGTGGCAGGTAGCCTAGTGGTTAGAGTGTAGAGGTGGCAGTAGGCCTAGTGGTTATAGTGTGGAGGTGGCAGGTAGCCTAGTGGTTAGAGTGTAGAGGTGGCAGGTAGCCTAGTGGTTAGAGTGTAGAGGAGGTAGGGTAGCCTAGTGGTTAGAGTGTAGAGGAGGCAGGTATCCTAGTGGTTAGAGTGTAGAGGAGGTAGGGTAGCCTAGTGGTTAGAGTGTATAGGAGGTAGGGTAGCCTAGTGGTTAGAGTGTAGAGGAGGCAGGTATCCTAGTGGTTAGAGTGTAGAGGAGGTAGGGTAGCCTAGTGGTTAGAGTGTATAGGAGGTAGGGTAGCCTAGTGGTTAGAGTGTAGAGGTGGCAGGTAGCCTAGTGGTTAGAGTGTGGAGGTGGCAGGTAGTCTAGTGGTTAGAGTGTGGAGGTGGCAGGTAGCCTAGTGGTTAGAGTGTATAGGTGGCAGGTAGCCTAGTGGTTAGAGTGTAGAGGTGGCAGGTAGCCTAGTGGTTAGAGTGTAGAGGAGGCAGGTAGCCTAGTGGTTAGAGTGTAGAGGTGGCAGGTAGCCTAGTGGTTAGAGTGTAGAGGAGGCAGGTAGCCTAGTGGTTAGAGTGTAGAGGAGGTAGGTAGCCTAGTGGTTAGAGCGTAGAGGAGGCAGGTAGCCTAGTGGTTAGAGTGTAGAGGAGGCAGGTAGCCTAGTGGTTAGAGTGTAGAGGAGGTGGTAGGTAGCCTAGTGGTTAGAGCGTAGAGGAGGCAGGTAGCCTAGTGGTTAGAGTGTAGAGGAGGCAGGTAGCCTAGTGGTTAGAGCGTAGAGGAGGCAGGTAGCCTAGTGGTTAGAGTGTAGGGGAG
>NC_060183.1:84296436-84298936 GCF_021184085.1 Oncorhynchus gorbuscha | reverse complement strand
TTTACCAGCGAAGGGGCCGAGGGTTCGGCTACCGAACATCAACTTGCCTCTGTGTGCGTGAACAGCTGAGAAGAACAAAAACAGCTGAACAAACAAAAACATCACAAAATGCTGTATTATAAATGAATGGTTTTGATTGGGAAGCAGGCGATAGGCTTGGCTGTCTCATTGTTCCCAGTAGAACGTGGCGACAGGCTTGACTGTCTCATTGTTCCCAGTAGAACGTGGCGACAGGCTTGGCTGTCTCATTGTTCCCAGTAGAACGTGGCGACAGGCTTGGCTGTCTCATTGTTCCCAGTAGAACGTGGCAACAGGCTCTGCTGTCTCATTGTTCCCAGTAGAACGTGGCACGCCAGTTTACTCATATGGAGACAGAGGAAATCACTCTGTGTATATCTCATATTGGCTATGAATATTTACTTAGGAATGTGCTGGTTGAAACAGACATAACTGCCATAGTTTAACCCTGCCTCAGTCGTATACCGTCCTCGTGCTCCAAGAGCACGGGCAATGAGTCACCGTCAATTAGTCATTGTCATAGAGCTAGCGCACACACAGCTACTGAATGTCAGCTTGACTGACTCCTGGCCAACCCAACGGCGTGTGCACCTATACATAAAATAGAACACAATTTTCCATCTTTCCATTGGCTGTTATCTCAGATCCACCTGTTTCCACGTCTCTATAGGAAACCAACATATGTAAAACCTTGATGAAACTCATCCTACGTTGATTTTCCAGCGAATCTTAAAAAAGCCACAGTCTGTCATTTGTTTTTTTTTGAGCCAAACAAAACGTCCGATTTTGAGAATCGATAAACGCCGTTTGTTCCTGATGATAAAACGTATAGATAGTATGAAGAAGATAGATACATGTCAGGCCAAAACGTATCATGTGAAATTTGGTAAGTAGCATTTTAAAATCATTTGAGGAAGCATTCTAAGGCCCTGACATGCATTTTCTTCTTCTGTTGCCAAGCCAGAACTATTTATCTGTTCCCAAGGCTGTGGGCTGGATCCAAGATTATGACTGGGAATCTGAAGTGACTTGTCCATCTCTGTTCCTCTGAGACCCAGACATTCACTGTGTGTGTGTGTGTGTGTGTGTGTGTGTGTGTGTGTGTGTGTGTGTGTGTGTGTGTGTGTGTGTGTGTGTGTGTGTGTGTGTGTGTGTGTGTGCGTGCGTGCGTGCGTGCGTGCGTGCGTGCGTGCGTGCGTGCGTGCGTGCGTGCGTGCGTGCGTGCGTGCGTGCGTGCGTGCGTGCGTGCGTGCGTGCGTGCGTGCGTAACAGAGCAGTTCTTCGTGCTTTGATCAGGCTAACGGAGGGAGATAGTAGACAGACAATGGGACGTATTTGAATGAGAGTAACATGTCTCATTGGTCTTCTAACCTGGTGATATTTAAAGGTGAGAGAGAACACACCACTGTCAGTCTACAATCTGCCTTGGTCTCTTCCACCATGCAGAGGTACTGAATACAGTCTACAATCTGCCTTGGTCTCTTCCACCATGCCGAGGTGCTGAATACAGTCTACAATCTGCCTTGGTCTCTTCCACCATGCCGAGGTACTGAATACAGTCTACAATCTGCCTTGGTCTCTTCCACCATGCCGAGGTGCTGAATACAGTCTACATTCTGCCTTGGTCTCTTCCACCATGCAGAGGTGCTGTATACAGTCTACATTCTGCCTTGGTCTCTTCCACCATGCAGAGGTGCTGTATACAGTCTACATTCTGCCTTGGTCTCTTCCACCATGCAGAGGTGCTGTATACAGTCTACATTCTGCCTTGGTCTCTTCCACCATGCCGAGGTGCTGAATAATACAGTGAGGTATGTTACATATAGCCTGGGTGAGCACAGTGTTCAGCCTGGTTTAACCAGGCTAAGTTACGTCAACAACCAGGAGGATTAACAAATCAGTGCCAAAAAAAACCGGCTTCTAAACCAATAAAGACGTTTGAGCAACAGTACCACTCCTCTGTCCCGTCTCATGGTTGGTTTGCTTTCTCCCTGGGTAAAATGTCAGGCAACTCCAAGTGCACATAAATCAGCTGTTCCCACGCCCTGCTGTTCATCTTGGTGTGGCTCCTCTTGGCCCTTCTGACCAACAGACAGGGTCTGTGTCCCTAAGGGCCCTGGTGAAAAGTTGTGCCCTTAAAAGGGTGTCATTTGGGGGCGCAGTCGGGGTTTGTGGGTCCTGGGCTTGTGTTCATAAAGCCGCCCAGAGTAGGATCAGGTACCTCCTTTTTTAAATGTGTTATTGATTTAAAAGGTTAAACTGATCCTAGATCAGCCCTCCTACTCTGAGAGGCTTTTGGGAATTCGAGGCCCAGTGCCTGGTTCCCACAAGCAGTAAGTATTGAAGCATTTAACCAAATGGCAAATGTCCATCCATTCATTCACCCACGCTCTAGTCTAAAGCTCTGTTAACAGGGCAGTAAGACACGTCTGAACACAGCTGCCTGCCGACTGAGAGTCTGGAACACTACAGTCAACTTTTC